>NW_026849428.1:0-251379 GCF_030869305.1 Colletotrichum tamarilloi
CGGGACCCCCCGGGTAACGATAATACCCATATAAAAGAACAGATTATGCTGGACCTGGCTGCCCACGCGGGCTGGCACCAGGAGGTCCTGTGCGCGTTGGAGTGGGTGAAGCTCGCCCTGTAGGCGGCTGGAACTTGGGAGGACTGCGGCGGAAGGTTGGGAGTTTTGATTAGTAGTTAGGTATGGAGCGCAATATACCCAGTTTTCCCCAATACGTAATACACGGTACGGCCCCGGCGGATTGCTCCGTCGGGGGGAGTAAATTAGTTATAAATTTTAATATAATAGTAATTACTTTTTTAATATAATAAAACCTCTTTTAAATAGGTTTTTTAAAAAAATAATATACGATTAGGATTTTTAAAATAGGCTTTATACTAATTTAAATAATTTTAATTACGGTATAATTAATACCCCTAAGGTACTAACTTTTTAAAAGTCCGGTTCTTATTTATTTAGCTTAGGGTTTACTAATTAGGATTTAAGAATTTATAACCCCTGCAATTATAATTATTATATTTTAATTAATTTTATATATTTTAAAAAAACGAAAGGAAGAATTAAAAGCTTTAAATAAGGGCTTATTACCCTTAAAGAGTTATTTTTATTATTTTAATCTTTAAAAATACTAAAGAATATTTAGGGATCTTTAATAAGTAATAATCTTATTCGGACTTTATAAATAATTAAATTAATAAAGGTTACTAACTAGCGTTTAGATACTATTATTAATAATTAATTTATATACTTAATTAATACTCCTAAGATTTATTAAGTTACGTAGTCCTTATTAAATATATTATTATTTAAATTATTATTATACCTTAGTCCGGCTCTTAATAAAGCTAGTCTAAGTAATTAAGAAAGTAGTTTTTTAAATATTTTAATTAGGGATAAGAGTAGCCCTACTACGAGGATTTTAATTAAAGTACTAAGGGTTTAGTTAAGGTAAGAAGTTATTAAACATACGTTCTTTAAGTATAATTAAGCTATATAAGAGAATAATAAACGTTAATATTAAGAACTAGCTAAGTTTTATTAGGACTTTTTATAATATTATAATATATATAAAAGTAAAGTTAATATTAATAAGAGTATAAGGGAATAATAAGTCGATTAGTACGACGACTTAATTATAAAAGTTATATATATAACTCTAGCTTATATTTTTTAAATATTATTATTAATAAAAAAAGTTAAGAAGAACTAGGGTAGTAAAGGTTAGGATTAGGAAATTATTAAAGAGGAATAGGATAAGAACTAAGTAAAGCTAATAAAAAAAGTAAAAAAAGTAAAGAAAGTAGCTATAAAAAAGAAAAGTAAGTAAAAGGCTTAATATAATTAACTATATATAATAATTTAAATTAATTTAAAATAATTTCTTTTTATAAAAAATTAGGGAAGAAGAAATTAGGGGACGATTAGAATAGGGTAGGGTAATTAGTCCTAGTAGTTCTTTTTATAATTAATTAAGTATAAGTATTTATAAAAGGGTTAATTAGAATAAAATATAAAAAAAAGGCCCTAATTAAAAATAAGGAGTTAAATAGTACGGATTTTTATTTTAATTATATATATACTTTTTCAAAATTAAACTAAAGCCTTTTTAATAATTTATTTTTAAATATAATAATATAAAACGATTAAGAAGTCTACTTTTTTAATTTAGTTAATACTATCCTCCTCTTTTAATTATAACTCCGTTAATTAAGGCCGTATTAACCTAATTAAAGGAGGTATTTTATATTACTTTTATAAGTATTAGTAGTTTTTTTAAAATACCGTACTACGAGAGTCCTCTATACCCTATACGTTTTTTACTAAGTTAAAAAAGGTCTTTATAATAAATAACTTATTAATATTTAATAATAAGATTTTTATAATTAAAAGGGAAACCGTTATTTTTTAATAAAAGAGGTAGAATAAGAAAATTATTTTTATTAATTTAAACGTAATTAATATTAAAAAGTAATATAAGGCTAAGCTTATATAAGGGGTATATATTATAAGTATATACTAGCTTAAGGTGACTTTTAACTATACTAAAGTAGTATAAGCTATAGATCTAAATAAACGAGATATTAAGGTATTTAATAAGTAGTTTAAGTAATAATAAACGAATCTCGATCGAGGCCTCGTTTATTATCTAATCGAATTTATTATTAATAAGCTTTACGTTTTTATTAATAAGTTATTTATAAATAATAATAACTTTATTTTATAATTAGAATATATTATTATCTTAGTTAATAAGAGTATAGGTAAGAGCGAATTTAATATATATAGTAATATAATTTATTATTTATTAACTAAAAGTAAGTAGGTAATAAGAAGTATATTAGCGTTAAAAGTTTATAGTATAGTTAATAGCGTTAACCTTATTTATATAATTTTAATAATATTAAGGAGGATTATTAATTAATTTAATTTTTTACTAATCCTTACGGTTATTTATATTAATTTTTATTTATTATACGAATATTTTATTAAATTAAGAATAACGAAGGAAAAGAGGTTTATAATTAATATTATAGTTTTTAAATAATTATATAAAAAGCGCAAGATCCTCGAGATTTATTAAATTAATAATAATAATAACTTTATTAATACTTTTATAAAAGTAGTACTTAATAAGGGGTTAGAGTAATTTGTAAGTAGTAAAAAAGTTAATATATAAATAAAAAAATAAGTTATATAAAAAGAGTAAAAAAAAGGGAGAAAAGGAGACGACTTAATAAACGGGCTTAAGGTCGAATTATATTTCTAATTATAATAAATAAATTAATAAAAAAAAGAGAAAGTTAGTATTAAATTAGAAATTTAATTTAACTATAGTATATAGCTAATTATATAGGGGCTAATTAGGGGCCCTATTTATAATTACTATAGCTAGCTTAACCTATAATTAGAACCTCTTTTTTATATTTATATAAAAATTTATATAGTTTAATTAACCTCTTCGTTACTTACGGTTCGAACTAACTACCTTATTATAGGGATATTAATATTAGTAGTTAAACGTATAGAAAAGTGATAATGTTATAGTAGCTATGGTAACTTCCCTAGTTTTGTACTGCATCGGGATTTCTAAATTACTATTTTGAGTTGAGCGCGAGCTTGAAGCACAACGTGGACATCGTGTAATTAGACTATTTTCCGTACCTGATGAGTCGTTTTCCTTGATAGCCAGACCCTGTCGTTTAGAACAGTCTTATGGGTTTATAAACCCGGAATAAACCCACTAGACCACGTTGTACCAACCATGACTTCTCTATCTACGTCCCAACGTGACTAGGAAGTCTTCCTAAGTAGGTGGGCTGTATCTGTGTGCTCTTGTTAGCCGGCTTTGGCTAGTATATGCGAGTCAGGGTCGCTGATGTTGGTGCAAAAACCCTTCCCAATGTGTCGGGAGCAAAAGGGGCTTCGAGACTCATCGCGTCTCGGGGTTACCACAAATCCGGATTCAATTCCCTTGAAAGGTTGGCCATCTCCTACTATCACACCGGGTGCAAGTGGACTATAGCAAATTCATCTCTAGTTTTTCCTAACTCATGCCTTGGTTGACTTCATGCTTCGCAGGAACAACTGAACTAGGATCGAATCGTCATACTTATCAACCAACTCCAATATGGCATCGACATGAGTACATCTACTTTCACAAGGATTATTTACCTCATAGTCGAGCATGAACAATCTTGAAAAAGAGCCTAACTAGAGAAATATTCAAGGCGGATGTGCCAAAGCTGCCAAGCAAGTGATGGGATATCATTCGCCAGTAAAAGTACTTTCGCAAACGCGGACTGTTCAACTTGAACCCGATGGGAAACTACTCGCCCTTCGGCGTTGTCGTGATGACCGGCTTCATAATGTCGCACTTACTGACGATCCGATGGTCTTGTCGTCCGACGTAACAGTAAGTTGCCTATGGTCATCTTTTGATAAGCCTCTTTGCGTAATTGCGAACTCATAGGTGATGACAAAGAAGCTAACTCTCTTCAACAAGCTCTTGATCTCAACCTTCACCAAACAAATTGACGAATCCGGTTTCAATCCGCGACGCCATGTTCCGAGCATCTACCTATTACAGAGCTACCGATTTCTACCTACACGGCGACTAGGAAGATCCTCGCGTACTATCTTCTTGCGACAAGCAGACGTCGTGTCTTGACCAGGCGAACTCTCGGTTGCCTATTCCTGGTTATAGGCGCGTGGTCAAGGAACCGAGCTTCGACATACCCGTCATCTTCTTCCCGGCATGTAGGTCTGCCGACAAGAAGTTGCCGACCATCGTCCTGGGTAATGAAACGATGGCTCAATAGAAGAAATGCACCACCAGTATGGCGCCGGAATTCTAGAGCGTGGTTGGAATGTGCTATGCTACGACGGCCCAGGACAGATCTGTGCACGCCGTTATCAAAGAATCGGTTTCACCCACGAGTGGGAAACAGTCGTCTCCCCTGTTCTGGACTTCCTGGAGACTCTACCAATCGTCAATATGAAGTAGGTTGGGATTGTCGGAAACTCGATGGCAGAATTACTTGCCGCCCGCGCTGCTGCTTTCGCCCACCGCATTGCTGCGGTATCTAGTATCGATGGATTATACAATCTTATGGGTATCCCCGTCTTGGATGCCGAGAAGGGCCTGGCTCGATACTCGGGAGTCCAGGACTTTGCTGCAGCAGAGAAAGTCTTCACGGACCCGGGTGTCCCAACGACAGCTCGCTGGCCCCTGTCTCATGGTTTATGGGCTTTCAAAGTTCGAACCGCGGCAGAGTACCTGGACAATGCTTCATATTTCAGCTTGAAAGGTATAGGCGACAAAATTTAGTGTCCTGTATTTTGTTGCTGATGCCGCGGACGATCACCTTTTCAAAGGACAACCTGAGGCAATGCGGGATGCTTGGGTTGACAAAGCCCACTAGGTTGTAACCACGGTAGACGACGCGGTAGGCGACCATTGCCATGTGGGTGCTGCAAGGTATACTAAGTAGGTCAGGTTTGACTGATTTGAGCAGAAGATCATCAAGAACTAGGTCAAGATGGGCTTTCATTAGCCCTATGGCGAAGAGTTATCGACTGTCAGCCTAGCCAAAATGCAGACGAGGCGACGTCTCTGAGTCCCTTTGACAGGGAATTCTGTCAATGTTGTTTGGTTTCTTTCCTGGTAGCTTTAACCTCGTTGGCTGCAACACGGAGATTTTCATGTTAGGTGGTAATCGCACGGTTCATATGCGGTGATGCATTTCTTGAGATCTGTTAGATTCATGGTCCGGACCCCCCCCCCCCCTCCCCAGGCCCCCAAAACCCTTTCCTTGGAACTAAGGACCTTCCCACCTATTGGTCAGAAAGACTAGAAGTGAGTCTATACAATCGCTTTTTTTCGAAGAAATGTACTTGATTTTCGATTCCAATGCATTTGGCAGCAAAACGCAAAGATGAGCTGAGCTTCTGACTGCCTACTAGAGTCCTACCCACCTCGGGTATGGAGATCAAATGTGCTGTATAAAAGTTCCAGATGTATCAGACCAGCCTCTGGGTGTCTCTATTCCACAGCACCATCAAGGTCATTCTTCATTCTAGCCCTTGCTATAAAGGTGCGACATAAAACCCCGTGTGTGGCCCCCCAGCCCGCTGAAGCTAACTAACGATGCCCTCAAAATCACTCACGATACTTTGAGAAAAACCCGGTATCAAAACACTTGACTCACATATTTATTCTTCCTCTGGGGCGAAACGGTCAAAAAAGAAGTTTCAGGCCACACGGCTAACTTTCACCCTATGGAAATTCTTCATTTACCTTGACGGCTTTCGAACATGAAGGTACTGCGGTATACAGTTGCGGTCTAAGCCGGCTGTTACGATCTAAGGGTACATACATCGTCGGCTGCTATCTCCGATATCAAGGACTTGAAGGACCTTGACTGCCACAATGCCTCAACCAAATCACTTCAAAACTTTCTTCCTCCTAGAATTGGGAATAAAAGCCAGCCCATCCCCTGCTTCTTTTTCCTTTCCTTCTGCAGGCTCACCTCAAGCAAACACAATCCACTCTCTACTCCTTCATCTCATTCTCAGTTGGCTACTGCGGCGATTCACTCACTTTCCACTTCCGCCTATCTCATCTCATATCTCTGGCTCCTATACAAAAAGACCCGAGATTGTCTTAGCTGCGGCTCTTTTCTCTTTACAACCCACCTTAACTTCTATTGCCATAATCAACATGCCTTCCATCGGAGCTACTATTTCCTCTGCTTCAAGGGCTCAGGGGGACACAACAACCACTCTCCGTCGCATGCCGCTTAACAATGTCCCTGTTTTCAACGAAGACAGCGCTATTCATCATGAGCAGCAGCCTTTCAGTAGCGATGACTTCACTATCTTTTGTGATGACGGAGACAGCGGCGCTTCTGTGGACCAACGATCTACCAGTAGTGGAGGCTTCGCCATCTTCGGTGATGATGAAGACAACACTCTGTCTGAGGAGCAACAACCTTTCAGCAACGATGACTTTACCATCTTCTGTGATGAGTCTGAAGAGAAATTCCGTCCAGCCAATGGGGACATCAACATCGGCTTCGAAGATGGATCGAGGTACACAATCCCAGAACTGCAAGGTACCGTCGGCGTTCTCCAAGAGCGACACCCCAACATCATGGGCAGAGCAATCGACCACAACAGACACTACGGTCGACTACCCGCCACCATGACCAAAGAGCATGCGTCTGGCAATAGGGAAGTCTCTGCATCTCTTCATTATCTTCATCCAAACCCCGAACAGGGTACCCCAGGCCGACACCTCACTTCCGAGCAAGTCGAACGCTCGGCTCGCATGCTCGCATTGGACGACGCCATCGACCAACTTCACGATCCCCTCATCTACGAAGATCGTCAGGTCCTTCGCCGTATCGTGCGGCTGCTGGATATACGCCGCCAAGAGCTCTTGAGGTACCGCATCAGCGTCGACGAGAGTTCGCCGGAGGTTGAGCTGCCTGAGACCGTTGACGACATTGAAGACCTTGCGATGCAAGCCAGTGTCAGTTTCGATTACCCATTTGTTCTCAGCGCTATTGAAGCCATAGATACTCTTGCTCAGAGTGTCTGGTTCTGCAATGATGAAGAACAGGAGTCGAACAAGGAGAATATTCCTCCTGAGCTCATGATGATGTAGAGCATGAAGGCCTGCTGAGGAGGGCAAGCAACACAAGGAAACAGAGCCAGGTGCTCAAGCCCTACAATTCTTGGTGACTACGGGACACAGCAGTCTCATGATATGACGACGAGCATATGAGATACGAGCAATGAGACATGACTAGATGATTAGACGGGGGTTTTGCATCAGGCAACTGGGATCGCTTGGAGTATTGGAGCATTGCATCGGCGTTTGGTCATTACAAAATTTGGAATTCATAGACGCATAATTCTGATGGTTGCGCCTTGCATACGACAAGTTGTATATGAACAGGCTGAACAAAGTGAATGTGTTTCTGAGTTATCAAGTGAATGAGGGAGGTGAAGTTGAAAATACAGCTTGTGAGACATTCACTGAATGAAGAGTGAGTACGTATCTTTGGCAGGGTCCAAGCGCCATTTCCCCTGAGGACCCCGCACTAAGCCTCTTCAGGCAAAGACCGCAGGTAATCCCATCCTGGAAATTGATGCTAATTATTGTTTGCCTATTGTTTTGTGAGGGGACGAGCTTCGCAACCCCGCCAAGTTATCACCAACTCCATCCCAGTGTTCTTGTCCGCAGAGATTCGAACCTCCGGGAGTCAACACAGTTCCAAGTACTGATTATTCTTTGTGATACCCCAAGTCTTCATTCTTTTCCACAAGGTATGAGTTCTCTTTGCCTCTCAATGCATCCCAATATCACCTCATTTAATTTTGCCCCGCCTTAGATTTCACTGACCGCCTCTAGCAGACCGCAGACTCGATTGCAATATGTCAAACAACAAGGTCTATCGTGCCAGCACCACGGCACCTGTCAACATTGCCGTTGTCAAGTGTGTTATACCAAGCTGCAGATGTGTATTCAAAATGTCTCAATACTAACAAACGTAGGTACTGGGGTAAGCGCGACCCGAAGCTCAACCTCCCCACCAACAGCTCCCTCTCCGTCACCCTCTCCCAAGCCGACCTCCGAACCCTGACGACGGCATCCTGCTCCGCCTCCTATCCCGAAGGCGACAGCCTCATCCTTAACGGCGAAGCCTCCGATGTCTCGGGCGCCCGCACACAGGCCTGCTTCCGCGAGCTGCGCGCCCGCCGCGCCGCCCTCGAGGAGAAGACCCCTTCTCTCCCGAAGCTCTCCAAGCTGCCCCTGAAGATCGTCACCGAGAACAACTTCCCCACCGCCGCCGGACTCGCCTCCTCGGCCGCCGGCTTCGCCGCCCTCGTCCGCGCCATCGCCGACCTCTACGAGCTCCCCGAGTCCCCCTCCGAGCTGTCCCTCATCGCGAGACAGGGTTCCGGCTCCGCGTGCCGCAGTCTGTTTGGCGGATACGTCGCGTGGAGAATGGGCGACAAGGCGGACGGCACGGACTCCAAGGCTGACCTTGTCGCCGAGGCGTCGCACTGGCCCGAGATGCGCGCCCTGATCCTGGTCGTCAGCGCGGCCAAGAAGGGCGTCTCGTCGACTTCGGGTATGCAGCAGACGGTCGCGACGTCGGGCCTCTTCAAGCAGCGCGTCGCCGAGGTCGTGCCGAAGCACATGGGTGAGATGGAGGAGGCTATTGCCAAGCGCGACTTCGAAAAGTTTGCCGAAGTCACCATGCGCGACTCCAACTCGTTCCACTCCTCGTGCGCGGATACCTACCCTCCCATCTTTTACATGAACGACGTCTCGCGCGCCGCCATTCGCGCCGTGGAGCAGATCAACGCTGCTGCTGGAAAGACTATTGCTGCGTACACCTTTGACGCCGGCCCGAACGCTGTCATCTACTACCTCGAGGAGAACGCTGCTGCTGTCGTTGGTGCCTTCTCCCCTATCTTGGGATCCGTCGGTGGATGGAAGGAGGGCGCCAAGGATCTCAAGTCCTCTGTGGCCTTGGACGAGACTGTTGCTGGTATCATCCAGAGCGGTGTCAGCCGTGTTATCCAGACTGGCGTTGGTGAGGGCCCGATTAAGTCGGATATTTACCTTGTTGGCGAGGATGGTGAGCCGGTTAAGCGATGATCTGTTTAGTCCATTTTTGGCGGCATCTAAACAAGCTTCAAGTTGCTCAAAAGTTCTCTTTGTGCGTATAGAAACACCTAATTAAATACCATTTCGAATTCCTGCTAGTATTGGCGACTGTGTCGTCAGTGAGACACAGACAATAGTGAATATCTCATGGGTACTCTCTCGCGATTCTAAATGGCATGTGTCGCCAGCTTTGAGTATGCCAGCCGAGCATGGCACAGAGTCTCCAAGCATCTGGACAGGAATTAAATCAAGAACCGGGATTGCAAGAACATCAGCTCGAACTCAGCGCCTTTGAGAGCTTATTTCAGAGAAATTGCTGGTTGACGTATCGCAAGGCAGCATTTCCTCGTCCTGAAAGTTCTCCCTTTTGCTTTCAAGGTCGGACCCACTTTTCTCATTCAACCTCACTCCTGCCTTCCTGCCACATCGCTCTTTCCTTGGCCATCCCTCTGCGAGATTCCTCAAACGAACAACAAACCAGAAAAAGGATGGCAGGAGCCGAGGAGAAAGAAGTCCTCATTGAGGAAAGAGATGGAACCGGAAGAATTACCCACCGCTGGCTGCACAATACTGCCTCACAAAAAATAACACTTGCGCGCCAGTCTCACCAAAACACCATCCCGACTCTCACCACGGCCCTCGCTACCTCAACGACAGCCGGGCTCGCCAACATGCGTCAGATTCTCTACGACGCATTCCTGCCAATCGGCTACCCGGACTCGGTTACTCCTGATTACATTGGCTACCAGACCTTCGACTCTCTCCAGGCCTTCTTCTCTACAATCACCGGCCTTCTTGCCAATCGGGCCATTCTTCAAGGCCTCGGAGTTGGCGACGCCTCATCTTCCGCGACATACGCCCTGCTCCTTACAATCCTCAAGGATGGAATCTCTCGCGTCGCCACAATTGTCTTCGCCTACCGCTTTGGCCTGGTCATTGAGCCAGAGTGCAAGAGATACCGCTACCTCGCTGATATTTTCAACGATAGCGCCTTCTTCCTCGACCTCTTCAGCCCCTACTTCGACCCCTGGACCAAAGTCCTCGCCCTCGTTCTCGCAGAAGCTCTTCGCGCAATGTGTGGCGTTGCTGCAGGCGCCAGTAAGGCCGCTCTTTCCAAGCACTTTGCTCGTCGCAACAACCTCAGCGAGCTCAATGCGAAGGAGGCATCTCAGGAGACCGCTGTCGGTCTCGTCGGTCTGCTCGTGGGCTCCATCGTCGTTCGCTACGTTGAGAGTAGGGAAGCCGTCTTTGCACTCATGGTCGTGCTCGTCTTTGTCCATCTCGGCATGAATTACCTCGGGGTCCGCTGCGTTCAGCTCAACGTCCTCAACCAGCAACGCGCTACGATCCTCTTCAAGCACTACATGCAGACGAAGCAGATTCTTTCCCCCGCTCAGGTCGCCTCGCGCGAGAGTATCGTCTTCTGGACGCCCGTTATCAAGGATCATCGCGGGGAGGTCATCACCAAGATTGGCTTTGCCAAGAGCTATGCCCACGCCATGACTGCGGACCCCAAGAGCGCTCGCGTCCGCTTTGTCACGCCCAAGCAGCAGTCTACCGAGAAGGCAGGTCAGAAGGCTCATCCGGGTTTCATTCTTTGCCTTTGCGAGAGAGGAGACATCGCTACGATCAGAATCCTACTCCTGGGGGACCAGTCCCCCACGGAGGCGAACGACATCGACACCCTCATGGCATGGTACTACGCTACCATGCTCGCCCACGATAGAACTTTGGCTTCGAAGACTGGCAGTCAGAAGCTACTCCACGGCGCTATTCCCGTGGACGAGATCGAGATTGGCGGAAGTAACGAGAAGTTGGACTCTAAGGCACTTGAGCAGGCGGGCTGGGATGTCAACGAGCCCAACCTAGACGCCTTTGCTCCGCGTATCAGCATTGGCTTCGAAGACAAGAAGGAGCTGTAGTCTGATGGAATATACAAAGGGACAATGGCTGAGACAATGATTGGCTCAAGGGAAACTAGGTGATTGGGATGGATGACATTCATGATGTATGATTGATGATACCTGTGACCCTCTTCCCGATCTGAGGCAGTCACTTTTGCGAACAACTCAATTCGATGTACACTGGACTTTGTTTGCGATGGAAAGTGATGTCACAACAACCAAGCAAAGGGCTGTCTGGCTGATGAACGATGGTGAGAAGGAGGATGCAAGTACTGTGACCTTGAGTTGCAATCTTTACTCGAAGTTTCTTAGGCTGTCCGACCTTTCCTTTCTTGTTCTTCCTTTGCCATGTCGAATAGAATGAAGACCGTACCAGGTCATGTCCGAAACCCGACATCATTGTGCATTTCCAGCAACATACTCCTATTACGGAGCTGGTCGAGGCAGAAAGGCGTTCGCAGCAAGTTAGCAACAACAAAGACTGCACCATGTCCTCACGGAGTATGGGAATTGAACACCAAATTGGGATGAAGCAGTTCCAAATTCGAAACAGCGACAGCGACAATACGGGAAACAGATCCCGAGGATCATCTTCCCCAGAACGGAGACATGCAGATCAATTCGGCTCCGATCGCATCGCAGCCTGCCCAATTCAGGCCACTAGACAAGAGGGAAAAAAAGGAAAGGCAGCCCGAAGCGCGACAGGGGACTAGGTTCAGCGTTTCCCATTTCCTGAAGCGGACCCTCAAGAATTCTTTTCCCTAGCCGCACGAATCGCCGCATTGTGTGCAGTGTCTTTGGGGGCTCCGCGCTCCGCCTCGCCTTGCAAATCAAGTTAATTAGCATACTATAGCCGCGCCGCCGTTATCGGACCACCATACTGCGTAGTAGACGTCCACACCTCCGGTGCGGCGGGTGCTCCGTGTGCTATTGCGTACAACCGGGATCGGGATGGACTGCTACGGATATAGTGAGTGGCAATCCCACAGCGCGATTCGCGCCGGGAATGGTTCGACACCCGGCTTTCGGTTCTTGAAGACGGCAGGCAGGGGGGAATAGACGTTTTAATTTCGGGAGCACGTCATCGGTTGGAGAGGGAGATGGATCATGGAGACATTGGCAGAGAGAGAAGTCCGGGCAGTTCACTGATGGTGGAAAGCTAGCCCTATCCACAAGTCGCAATTCAGGAAAGGCTCTTGATCAAGAAATCCTACACAGGACAGTACCGAAAGAAAAAGTAGCAAGAACCGGAGCCGAGCGTCTTCTCCTATGCAGAAGAGAGCTACAGACGCCAAAGGTTCACAGTAGCCGCCCATTTTAGAAGGTAATTCTAGTCGAGGCAACACTAGTAACAGACAAGCAACCCAACGAGACCAAAACCCACCAAGAAAGGAAAAAACGTGCCCAGCGGCTTGCAATTCGCGCCGTCTTACCTCGTTAGCCGGCCCGGTAACCATCCAGAACCCTTTCAAACCGGCCAGGGCCCCGGCGGGAAGGGCAGACAGACTCCCACACAGGCACACAGAGCAGCGCGCCGCACGCGCAAGCGGCGCAAGCGGCGCTGATGCAATGCAATGCAGGGCCCGGGATCCCAAGTCCACTCTGCTGGCCGTCTGCTGCAACCTCACCTCTCCTTCCCCAGCGTCCGTGCCGTGGGGGTTTGAACTTGCAGCTGGTCTTTCTGTCTGTCACTCCTGGCTTCGCTGTGGTTTGTCCGGCTTGCTGGACTTCAGTTGGAGGTGGGCTTGCTTAGATCCGGTGGGAAGGGTTTGCCGTGTTGGGCAAAAACTGCCCGGGGGAGGCAGATGTACTCCGTACAGATGTGACGACCGGCAGAGAGCTCGCACATCAGCGAGACCAAGTCTCATTGACGAGGACACCCTCTCTTTCTGTTGCTCGCGTGCTCTGCCTGAAGAGAAGCGAAGAAGTTGTGTCTCGGTCGCGGTTTCGTGCCAACTGGCTGGTTCAAGATCATGTCCCGGTCGCCCGCAGAATCGTTCGATGCAGAGCGCCCATCTCCGTCGAAGAGACTCTCCTACACTGCGAGTCCTGTCCCTTTTGGGCGTGAAGAGGTTTCGTGGGTGTTGCGGTGTGGATGGACCGGGATCGGGAAGCATGGAGGAGGACTGCGTATTCCTTGCTGAACAGTTGCCTTCTTCGTCTTGTTCACTCAGTTTTCCCCAAAGTATCGCGTATCGCCGGTTCCCCCGGATGTGACATTTTGTCCTCGCGAACCGTTCCCCGGCGCTTTCAGTTGATTGATAATATTGATAATACTGCTAATTCGCCAATGGGTTTGGTCCCTTGGGGTCGTCGCATCACCATCCCTTCCCTTCCCCCTTCCCTTTCCCCGCGCCATGTTGATCACTGATCTCCCGAATCCCAAGCAGGCCTAACAGGCTACAGCTACCAATAGGCTAAAAATCCCGAACACCGACCGCCGCACCGCGGGACACCGCGGCAGTTGTTGTCACTCGCGGCCGAGTGCCCTGGGGGGTTGGTAGCATGTTACAGTGACAGTCAAGACAGTGTACAAACATTGGAGTCCAGGGAGAGCAGGAGAGACACTGCAGAGTCGCAAAAAAGTCTAATCTCCAGATTTTGGGCTTGTGCCAGAAGTCTGGGGAAGTTCAAGGGTGACCACTGGAGCTCGGTTTCGCTCGCACAAAAGGTCGGACGAAAATGTGTCTTGGCAGACCTCGAGAGCTTATTGCCCTAGGTGAGGTGGTATGCCGAAATGCAGATTGAAATTTTGCTTGGCTCAGAAGAGACCGGGTTTGCGATGCTGCGGTTCTAACAATGTCTGTTCGATGAGTGGGATTCCTCGTCGGCCACGTCAAGTATCCGTAATCTAGGTAGAGTCTAGCTAGACAAAGGATACTCCTTACAGCAGATATGAAAGTTGCCGCCGCCAAGAAACGGTTTTGAGCACAAGAGACGAAATTGCAATCACATACCCCAAAAGGCTGAGACGGTGTGTTTTTCACATTCTGAATACGGATATCCGACTCTTGAATTTAGTGTGTGTGGACTTTGGTCCCCGTTGTCTCTGTACGATGGGGACATGGAGACTTTTTCGCATGGGTGGAGGAGGGGAAAATGGTTCGATGCCGGTGCCATGACGCGGGAGCTCAGAGATAAGGTGCAATTCACGTGTAAAATCAATGTGTCCCGCATTACGGCGACTGGCTGGCTGTCCGCTGGTTGGCGGCGGCGGCGGCGGCGGTGGCCTGTCACTGAGGTCCTGTCAGCGGTCAGGGCTACTCAGGGCGGAGAACTAACACTAGTTAGACTTTAGTTAACAGAGTGATTAATTACTGGGCTCCGACTCGACGGAAGAGCGGAGGAGTGACGACGAGGAGGGGCAGTTGTTCGTTGAAGAGTGAACACCTCTAGGCTCTGGAATCTGGAGTCCTAGACAGATCATTGTCATTGAGTTAGGACATTTTGGAGACTGGATAGACCCAAGTCAAAGACCGACAACAAGCAAGGGATCGGGGACCGCTGGATTCCCACGCGTTCGGGGTTCCCAAATGTGGACGGCGTCTCATTGTCCAATACCTATGCAGGTCCCCCGCAGGTGGTCTGGAAATGGCGTGGTCGGTCCGACGTTGGAACTTGGGGACGCGAGCCAGGACGCTTGGGGTTTGTGGAGATTGCCTGAAACGGGGGAGGAGCACATTAGACGATTGTTAGAAATGGAGGTTTGTAAGATTTCGAATGTCACCGAGTCGAGTTGGGTCGAGTTGCGTGAGAATGGCAGCCCAAGAGCCCATGAGGAGCTCCATGTTCCTGCTCAACTATTGACCATAGCAACAAGATGTGGGAGAAAGAGAGGACATTGTTGATTCTGATCATGTAGCAAACCTCGCCTGGACTGCAACTTCCAAGAGACAATGGCAACTTTTCCTCAGCCGAACCGAGAGTCTCCTCGGGGCTTGCAACTCTGGACACCACATCCAGAGTCTCTAGAAACTCCAAGACTTGTTTGACAACGGGAATCACTGCCCGAGGTTCGGGTTTCGGGGCTGACGCGCTAAGACATGAGAACAAGATTCACCCCCATCGTCTGTTCCCCTCCTCCGTTGCAGCCTTCATCCTGTACTCCTGTGCTCCTGTGCTCCTCTCCCTCCACCTCCACCACCCATTACCACCATGGCACCATGCACATTGCAGCGTGCACCGCTAGCTCGGCCTGCCATCCCCTGCCTCCCTGTCCGTTCCCTGTCGCCTTTCCTCCCGAAGCCGCCCATCTGGCTGTGGTGAGCAGGCCGTGCAGCGACACCCAACCCAGTGAACCCACCAGCTAACCCCCAACCGAGCGTTGTAACACAGAATGGAACCTTGGAGGAGTAAAAGAAAAAAAAAAACTACCATTGCTGCGTAGAGAGTGTGTGAGAGAGCGCCAGACGCCGCCGCCAGGATGGTAGAGGTACCTCAGAAGCAGGCGGGCACGGCCGGCGGCGGAGGCGGCGCGGTGTCTCTCGGCCTGTGAAGAAAATTCCCCATACCTCTGTGCAGCGTGCAGTGCTGATTACTGAAATAAGACGTGTCTGCCTTCCATATCAGCCTTCCCGCCTTTGGTTCCTCTCTTCCTTCTTCTCACCTCTTCATTTTCTTCCCTCCTTCAACACCAAAACCGACCAAATCGCTCTCCTCCCTGCTGATAAAGTTCTGCCACGCGCCAGACACCCCAATTGCATTTCCGTCAAATACACAAAAAGCCACAGGCACCCAAAAGTTTATAACCACCCTTGATACCCGTCGCTAGCGCGTACCGCACACACCCCAGCTTTATCATCACAGGCGAGGAGGAGAGCTCAACCACCAAACTTCGTTTTCCCTCCTACACATTTCGGTCCACCACCGCCCACACCAACGGACGAGCTTCGGACCCTTTCGGAATCACCACTCCAGCATATCTTTCGAGACCTTTCCCACTCGACTCATTTTTTATACCCTCAAAATGTTCGCTACCAGAGTCCTCCGCCAGGCCGCCGCTCACGCCGAGCGTACCCCGAGCATCAAGTTCCTTGGCCGCCGCTCCATTCCTTGTACGTCTGCTCTACCAGAAGTCCTCACCAACGTCCGTTCCCACGATACTAACAAGACCTCACCAGCTTCCATCGACCACAGCCCCGCGCCTCACCCAGCTTCGCCCACCGGCAAGCTTCCCGCCAACTTTGGCAACGGCTCCGCCTCCCCCAAGCACACCAGCTTCAGCTCCTACCGCGACCACGCCCAGCAGCACGGTCCCCTCCAGCGCACCATCGGCTCCGGCGTAGGCGGCTCTACCGGCCACCAGCTCGGCTCCGTCGTTCCCCCCTCTGGCGTCGCTTTCGACCGCTCCGAGCTCCCTGCCCGTTTCCGCCGCCAGCCCCTCGACATGGCTGAGATTGAGGCTGTCGAGTCCGGCGGCGCTGCCCTCTTCGGCTGAGTGTGATGTCGGAACGACGAACGGAAAACGGAACGCGCCCTTGTGACCTCACGGTTAAGGGAGACATTATTTACCATGACATCCGCGGGCTGGACTACGAAAAAATGAGCGATGATGGCGCGGAGACGAGGAAGAGACGGAACGGAGTGGAGAGTTGGCGAGGTTCACAGAAGTAGGCGATGACAACACGTGTGTACGAAACGACGAGATTACAGCGACGGTGGACATCCCACCCTCCGCGTAGATCGCCGACCACAAAAGCTCCCGGGATTGGGGCCTTCGGCAGGACACGGAACAGTCGGCAATATTGATTCGTCACGGCACGCTCGTGACCAACGGCAAGGGAAAAGTTACAAAAGCGATTTACTATGGCGGCTTCGTGATATCCATTACAGTGGAAGCGATTCCCATCCGTCAAGTAAGAAGCTTTGCTGGGATACTATGGGAGTTTCTACTGAGAGTTCATCCAACACCCAAGCGGACACAGGCATCAAAGACCTGTCTCTTGCTTTGGCCATTTTCTATACCTAGTATTCAACTTTTCCTTTTATCGTCGACGTCAGGATCCTGTACCGATAGTCTAGACTCGTCACCACACCAACAGACCCCGTGCATAAAAGCAAGTTTACTTCAACATCTTCCGAACTCTTTTCGTAATCATGTGTGCCGAGCCGAGCTTCATTGAAATCAATCCCATGTGATGATGCTTCCCTGAGACTATTCAGAGTCTATGTGAAGCACCTGCAGCTAATGTAATGTAACCGTCTTTCGGAACTACGAGCCAATGCTTAGCAGGCGCGGCTTACCACCTAGTTGGCCCGCATGTGATAGGCTCTCTCTCCCGCAGCTTTGGAGAAACGCGCACCCTGCGTCCGTAGCTCCGGGAACAGCTTGGGGAAATCGTGCCACGTTTGGTTTCCCTTGGCCCATGGGGAAGTTCTGGTCTGTTTCTATAGGCACATGCAGGTGTTATAACTAGGTATCCTAAGGTTAGCTACCGGGCACCTAAGCAAAAAGGCAGCTTGGACGTAAAATTCATCCGATAGATTCCTGGAGGCTTGAGCTACCCGCTTCCGTCAATTCCCGAGGTAGCCGACTTGCCAGCGTCCACCCGAGCTTGGAGCCTCAGCCACCGATTTTTTGCATTGTGAGCTGTGTCCGAGGCTTGACGTCGGTTGCTGGTCCGTGCAGAATGGCACCCGTACGTGTCTAGATGTACAATGATTTTATGAATCTCAATGATATCAAGGACCGCTTTGCGGTTGCTTCAACTATGAGGCTCTCATGGTCTATGGAAGACAATCAGAGGAAAGAAACACATGTGAACAATGGCTATAGCCACTCACAGGAGCAAAAGTACGACTAGATGTCCTTGGAATTCGGTCCGCCTTGGAGGAAATATCGTCTTGCAGGTACTTACATCGTATATCTAAATCAGATTCTTCTACCTTTCCTTCTGAGAAATACAGGTAATCTCAAACTATTTACAGCTTGGAAGTCAATCCCAACATACCCCATGCCCCAATAACAATCCCCGACGTGGCTCTAAACATAGCTGATCCCAGCTCACCCTCCCGCCAGCAAACATACCCGTCAACGAGCCCAACGTACACCAGCAAAGCCATGACGATGTCTACCCCCACGTAGTCCCCGCGAAGATACATGATTAGCTGGACCATCCCTAGGACAGATAGGCGGGCGCCGTCGAGGATGAAGCACGACTGTGCTATGGGTGACTCTGCGAATCTTTCTGGCAGCCCGAAGGAACGAATTCCAGCATCTTGGGCGAAGAATGGGACGATGCCGCCGATGGCGTGGGCGATTGCGACGAATAGCGGGAATAGATGGGGGAGTCTGAACTGGCGCGACATGGTTGCTTGCATTTTGACTTTACCCAAGGCATCCAACAGCAATATCAATAGAATTAAAGGTAGTCTGACGGCACGAATCTATTCCGACTTTCTTTTCATCAACAGATCATGCTAAGTAGAGAGAACCTACGTAGTATCACGTGGTAGTAAGCACTAAAGCTCACCGAGGCAGAAATCCTAGGGATAGCATCAACAGGCTTGACTGAGGCGATCTCTGTGTAAATGCACCAGCCACATATTGATAGCTTGAGCCACAGGTTGTCGGTGGAATATCGGATCGTGGATCCAGCAGCTCGGGAATTTGCTGACACATCAATCCGCCAGAGCTTCCATGGACCGTGGCTATCCCGGCGTCATCGGAAGCACCCGACAGACAGTCCCATCATCCAACCGCCCAATCAAACGGCGTCAATCACATCATCCCAAAATAAAAATTAACAGATGCGCATGGAAGACACAGACAGAAAAAGTCTCCACCTAAAAAGTCGTTGCATCCCGCTCGTTCGTCGCGGAATCGTGAATCAACCCCCTTCACGAAACCAGCCAAGAACCAACGAAACGAACGCGCCCTCTCCCTTGGGCTTTCAGCTGCGCCAACGCAGACATTCAATGCGGTTCCCGTCGCAAGACCCCTCCCAGCTACGACGCCCCAAGATCTAGACAAACAAAGAAAGAAACACCACTGCAACCCTATCCCCGGGTTCTGGATCTAGGCCCCCGTCCCGCATCTGGTTACCTATCAAGCCGCCAAACCTATCGAGGGGTTCATAAAGGATCAGATCTCTTTGCCTTCGTTCTTCGAGGGCTTCCATTGCTGGATATCTCTGACTGGTATGAACCATACAACCTTTACTCAACTACATACCAAACCTCCACAATGAACGCCGATCTCGTAGACCTCGTTTTCCTAACCCGCTTCCAACCTTCAGCAGCTACCATATCCTCCTCCGTCGCAATCGACTACGAAGACCATCCTCACCACACAATGTCAGACTCCAGCAACGGCGCCGCACCCGAGACGTGCCCCGTCGACCACAAGGCCCGCGAAGCCTGGCTCCAGCACGCCCGCGCCGCGAACCCAGACGCTGCGCAACCTCCTCACCCGCCGCACCCGATACCCCCGACCCAGGCGGGGTCACCACAGTCCCAGGATGCGCAGTCATCATCGTCCTGGACGCAGTCTCTACTGTCTCTGACGCCCTTCTCCTCTTCCTCGGCGCCGCCGCCAACGTCTACGAACGCCCCCGCGACACAAGCTCCCGCCGCCTCCGCCGATGCCGCCGCTGAAGTCTGTCCCGTAGACCACAAATCCCGCGAAGCCTGGCTCGAACAAGCCCGCACCGCCTCCGCCGCGAACGGTTCCTCAAATCCTCACACACCACACCCCCACCACACTCTCGAAGCCGCGCCATCATCACCACAGCCCTCGCAATCATGGGCGCAGTCCTTAAAGTCCTACATCCCCTTCACCTCATCAGCAATAATCACACAATCAAACACACCAGACCTCCCACCATCCACACCCGCCAAATCAGGCCTCGACACCGAGCGCGAAGTCTCGACGATTCCTAGGACTGCGACGTCAGCGTACCCGGGCACCAGCCGCCCCTCCAACCACGAGCAGGAAACGGGCTCGGACGAGGCGACGGGGAACTGGATATACCCTTCCCAAAAGATGTTCTTTGACGCCATGAAGCGCAAGGGCCACGATACCCGCGCGCAAGACATGGCGACCGTGGTGCCGATTCACAATGCCGTCAACGAGAGGGCGTGGAAGGAAATTAAAGAGTGGGAGGCGCCTTACCTCGAAGGCACAGCGTAAGTCATGTCTCCTACCATGGTTCTAGATTCAATCCAGCCCGTCCACCATCAAAGAACGAAGTAGAAGAGACCTAACACAAGCCCATAGCTGCGACGGCCCCAAACTACACTCTTTCCTCGGCCTCAGCACAAACATGTCCCCCAAGGCGCGCGTGAATACCCTGCTGGGCTACACCCCGCCCTTTGACCGCCACGACTGGGTCGTCGACCGCTGCGGCGTACAGGTCGAGTACGTCATTGACTTCTACGCCGGACGCCCCGACGCACGCGGCAAGCCCAGCTTCTACCTGGACGTGAGGCCGAAGCTGAATAGCTGGGAGGGCGTAAAGATGAGGGCTTTGAGGGGTGTTGGGTTAGCTTGAGAGAGGAGGGCATTGGACCGCTTCCGTCTGGGCTCTGATGGCTTTCCCTACGCGAGAGGCGGTTGAGAGTGTATAAAGATGTGTAATAATGTACAAATACTTGCAGCATTGGGACTGGCGTATCTATCTTGTCTTGTAGAAAGGATATCCCAGGGACCACCAAGAAAGAACTACTCAATTTCAGACAATCTCTTCACGACGTTGTCGACTGAAATGGATGCAACCATGACATTGCAGCCTCAGCTGGAACGAACCAACTCTCGTCACTATCAAAGTCCGCGAAGGCAGATATGCTCTGTCACTCCTCCGACATCTCGAGGAAACATTTTCACTCCGAGATGTAACCCAAGAATGACTCTGCAGTTTATATGTGAATGGGACAATCGGAAATCGTTCAAACGAAGCCGTTCTCTCACTACTAATAGTTATCTGGGGGAAGGTAAAGAGCTGAGGGCTGAGATCCCATCTCAAAATTTCGTATGGGCCCCTGTTGCTTGGAAGTCTTATCTACCAAGTTCTCAACAGTATATTTTGCACATCATCTTAGGGTGCCTCGGAGAACGCCATCAACAATGAGAAATCACCCACGAAATGCAATTCGCACGTCATCGCGCGAATAATAACAGGCGTGGAAACCCAGACGCATCCCGACGCGCGCACGCCCGCTTTCGGTTCCGGTCTCGACATGGACAGCGACGGCTGCAGGGGCCCGGGGGCGAAGATCGGGATCCTGTAAGAGCCGAACACCCGCAGCCAGTCCGACGTTACTTGGCACCATGGCGCCGGGGATTTGTGCCTGGTGCTAAACGAGACTCCAATATAGAAAGTTACTCAGTTGTCATTTGTGGAGAACGTGACTATCTATACAGTATGCTATACTTTGGATTGAAGAAAGGTTTATTAGGCGGCAGAGAAATCTACGGTACTATCTCAGAAAGGTAGTAGCGCCGGGTATTCAAGTGCATAGCTACATATCCCATGGCGTAAGCGTGCCATATGCCCTCGTACAGATGACTGTTCTTCAGAATTGCCCTGGACCGATTGTACGCAACTACGGTTTCCAGAATGGCGGATTCTAGTATAGACAAGGGACTTTGGTTTAGACTCAAGGCTTGTTTATGGATATAGTTCCTGATTTCACCTGCCTTTTCCTCCTTGTAAAATCTGCAATTCCATGTTAGGATTCTAGATGCTTTTCGGTCATCATAAGTGAAGGGACGAGCACTTACGATAATATGTCATTGGTCAGATTGATAAACTTGCCCATCTCGGGCGCAGCCGGCAGGAAGCACGCGATATCCGGACATGTCTCCTTGTAGAAGCAGAAATAGGTATACACCTCTGGAAGGCCCTCTTTATCTCGAAAATAGTAGGGCCAGCTGACTGTCTCTTTTGACAGGACGATTGTGTGGTACTGCGGCCGGATCTCAATAGCGTTGGAGTTGACAAAGGCTAGAGCGGATAGCACGATTAAGTTGGCGACTATTGGGTCGTAGTACTTCTTCGTCGACTTGAGCACTTCGGCAAAAGCTTGTAAAATTGCCGAGGGCTGCTGTTCTCCCATCAGAAGCCGTGTCTGGAATTGTTCTAGGTCTGGCCCTAGCTCGACGTTCTTGTCGTCGATGATGAAGCCGTACCAGGTGAAGAGACCGATGTGGATCTGGACTTCGAGGGGGTGGAGAGGATACATTTCCTATCGAGAGAGTTCAGAAGTGTCAAGGGGAGCACGTTAATGTAGAGCCTACGGCAGCGACAGCTAGTCCGGCCTCGAATCGCATTTGCGAGGCATCGTCGGCTTCGAGATGGACACCGCCCCGGAGAGCTCTGTCGAGGAGAGCTGTCCTCAATGCTTTCTTGTCAACTTCTGGAGGCGAGACGTAGTTGATGGCATTTAGAAACGTGGGGATCAGACATGACAGCGTTTGCCGAAGATCCGCGCCTTGATCAAGTTGATCGGTCTGGACTACCATCGGTGGTTGAAGCATATTGCTATCACATAGGCTGCAGTCTGTGATGCTGATCAAAGTCCGAGTTCACCAACCAGTGGAGGAGACAAGGCCCACTGTATCTTTTCAAGTCTTTGTCGTTTGAAGAGGAGCCACCCCGAGTCATACAGCCTGAATATCATTGATCAGTACGGATACACGGAATGGACCCTGTCTCTTCACCGCCGCAAAGGGGCATATTGGCTGCCTCAAATCTTCCATCTTGCAGACATGAGGCCCCACGGTATGCGGAAGGAAGGAATCAATGCATCCCCATCACACTAATAGTTCTCAGCTCGTCTTATCATAGGTTGTCGGTGCGAGCTTACGGTCAGCGACGCAGCGCGCTAGCTCGGCGTAAGCCGGTCTAGCCCTGGATAATCGCGATATCCACTCCTTCAATATTATCATGGGTGTTGGGTTACAAGGGGTACCAAAATGGACTGGAAATATTGATTTTTCTGCCTGCTTTATAGCAAGTTCTAAAGTGATGCCTAAACTCTGTATTCGTCTTCTTCAATCGGAAGGCATCCCCGCTTCTCATTTCGAGTCGTCCTTGACAATTTTATATCGAGAAAATGCTTCCTCTACTGTATCAGTCCGCAATTACGTTACCTTGGAAATCGCTTGGCCAATTCCTCGGTCTCATAGTTTCCGTGTACTTGATTATCACCACCTTGAGATCGTGGTTTCGTTTATCGCATATCCCTGGCCCTTTTCTCTCTTCCCTATCTTATTGGTCTATGTTTCGGATCCGCACTCGAGGCTCTCGAGGGTACCTAGAGTACGTTAACCTATCGACAAAATATGGCGAGCTTGTCCGCATTGGCCCCAATGACTTGATTACGTCTGATGTACAACTCATCAGGCGCATGTCGGCGGCCAAGTCAACTTATGGACGGAGCAGCTGGTACAAAGCCACCCGGCTGGACCCATATCACGATATGATGGGCAGCGTACTCGATAAGTCTGTCCATCATGCCTTGAGAACAAAGCTTCAACCGGGATACCAAGGCAAAGATATTCCTGGGTTAGAAGCCAGTATTGACTCCGGTATATCGGATTTGATGAGCTTGATTCGAGAAAGTTATGCCACCAAGCTCTCTCCTCTGGGAGCAGAAAATGCAGAGAGCAAAGGGCTTCCGGAGCAGAAGCCTGTTGACTTTGGTCGACTGGCGCACTACTACGCTATGGATGCTCGCTCGAGGATGTCGTTCGGACAGCCCCTTGGGCTTCTTCGGAAAAATTCAGACGTCTTTGGGTTGGTTGCTATGTCAAACTTGGCCATAGACATCTTGCAGTTCTTCACGGATATTCCGCCGCTCCAACGGATTTTCACATCGGATATTGCTCTACGGCTTCTTGGCCCCAAGGCTACAGATAAGAATGGCTTTGGAAAGATCATGGGGTAAGTCTTTGCATTTGCTATGCATGTTTTGTTCCGTCGCCTCTGCCAGAATAACAAAACTAATGTGGACAGACTTGCCAAAGAACACGTTGCCGCTCGATTTGGTCCTGACGGGAAGGATGAGCCTGACTTACTTGTAAGTTATCAACTGCTTTAAGATGGCCTAAAGAGACTTTTGTAGTCCACTAACGCGAACTCGACAGGGGTCATTCATACGTCGCGGCCTTGATCAGCGCTCAGCACAGTCCGAAATCATGTTCCCGATGGTTGCTGGCTCTGACACAGCAGCAAAGGCCATAAAATGGACGATGCTCTATATTCTTTCTGACCTCTCTGTGTATGAGTCGCTTATAAAGGAGGTTGAGGACGCAGTCTCAGAAGGAAGGATATCAGACCCCATCACATATAAAGAAGCTCAGGAACTGCCATATCTTCAAGTAAGTCAGAGTAGGAAGAGCCGGTCTGTTCAGTTTACCTTGAAACCGTCTACTAATCATTGTCGAAAACAGGCAATCATATACGAGTCCCTCCGTGTGAAACCACCTTTTGCTGGTCTGGTAATGAAGCAGGTTGGGCCCGAGGGTGATATCTATAATGGTATCAAGCTGCCTGCAGGCACCAGGATTGGGCACGACGTGACGTCGGCGACCCACGACAAGAGACTCTTTGGCCAAGATGCTGAGGTATTCCGGCCTGAGTGATGGCTTGAGGCCGATGCTGAGACGGTCAAGTCGTGGAAGAAACAGACTGAGCTCGTGTTTGGCGCTGGCCGATGGCGATGCACAGGCAAGTCTGTGGCTTTCTTGGAATTGAACAAGATATTTGTCCAGGTGAGCAATTCATCCTGATCTGATTGCACGATACGGCTGCTTGTGCTAATCCTATGCGTTAGCTCATTCGGAACTTTGAATTCCAGCCTTCGGATGCTGAAATGTTTGTAAAAATCTCCGATCGTAGGAAAGTGTATTAGGAAAGCAGGCAGGTCTCGAGATGGATGTTTATGACTGCTTGACGACCTAGTTTTACGAGACATGACTATAAAGGTTGGGTTGTTTTGGTCCCGAGGAGTTTAATAATATAATGGCGCGATACTATCTCATCCCATAGACCCCCAAAATCAATCAACGCCCTTTAAAGTCGCTGCATTCCCAGCAAGACTCAGGCATCTCTACCCCGTGAACACCAACAGAAATACCAATCTACCTTGGTGGTTATTTCGACTGTGGCCATTAGTCATGGCGACTCAGTAAATTTCGAACGGTGTCAATGTTATTATGTTACTACCTCCCCGAAAATGGGCCAACTCGGTGGTCCGTCCACTTCGGCCGAGATCGGGCAGGTTGGTCAAAAATTTGCGCAATTGCATAATGAAAATGCGTCTTCTGCGCCCTGTACTCCCTCTGAAATGACAGTATCCCCATTGTTTCTGTTCAGTCCACAGTTGAATAAGTGAAGAGTGCAGCCTGCCTGCTTGGTGGTTCAAGGCCATAAGTCACCAACCACCAAACTAGAAACTCACGATGTCGACCACGACCACAGTGGAGCTGGTCAACGCACCAGCAACACCACTGCCACAACTCTCAGCTTCCACATCAACATTATCGCAGTCGCTGGACCCGACTACTGTTTCCCCCGAGAATGGTCAAAATGGCGACCTTTCAAAGGGTAAAACCATGGTTGTCATCTCCTCAGTGACCTGTATTACAGGCATTAGCTCCCTTCTGGCCGGCATAGTTACTGTCTGCATTCCGGCCATGGCTCGAGATGTTCATCTTGATGGCAACCTTCTCTTATGGTAGGGACTAATGCTAAAAGACCCATGTCGTTGTACACTCATTCTGATAGTAACAAGGCCTGCCTCTGTTTACGCCCTGACCTGCGGATGCACACTACTGCTGTCTGGCGCCATGGCCGATCTCTACGGTGCTCGAACACTCTATCTTATGGGATGTTTCTTGCAATCAGTCTTCACCCTTGCCTGTGGGCTGGCGAACACGGGGATCCAGCTCATCATGTTCCGTGCCTTTGCCGGAATTGCCATCTCCATGTGCCTCCCATCCGCCGTTAGTATCATAACGCACGCGTTCCCCACGGGCAAGAGAAGAAATATCGCCTTTGCATCAATGGGCGGAGGCCAACCAATTGGGTTCTCTGTTGGCCTCAGTGTTGGTGGTGTGTTCACAGACACGATTGGCTGGAGATGGGGATTCCACATCGCCGCAATCATCAACACAATCATCTTCTTTATTGCGCTGAAGTGGTTGCCTGGCATCGGCAAGAGAGATCCGGTCACTTGGCACAGGTTCAGGACCGAGGTTGACTGGGTTGGAGCATTCCTAGCCAGTGCCTTCCTCTCAATGGTCTCTTATGTGCTTGCGTGAGTCTGGCATGCGCCCTCTGCTTGGAGAGCGAGATCAACTAACAGGACGTTGACAGTGCGATCACCGACAGCACTCAGGATATCAAGAAACCAGAGAATATCGCGCTACTCGCCATCTCTGCCGTGCTAATCGGCGGGTTCGTTGCCTGGGTAGAAAGACAAGAGCGCTTGGGTAAACCAGCCATAATCCCAAACTCACTCTGGAAGAACCGCAGCTTCACTTGCATCTGCATCAGTGTCTTCATGGTATGGGGTGCCTTCAACGCGACCGAGCAGCTCAGCTCGTTTTACTTCCAATACGTGCAGCGGCTCACCGCAATCGACACATCGGTGCGCTTCTTGCCGGCTCCCGTGGGCGGAGTCCTGGCCAACATCGTCGCCGGTCTCGTGGTCCACCGCGTCCGGGCAGACCTAGCGATTCTCATCGCCGTCGCCCTGGCGTGCTTGTCGCCGCTATTGATGGCGATCGCTGACCCCGCGTGGTCTTATTGGATCTGCGTCTTCTGGGCAATGTTTATGAACGCTATTGGCGCTGACACGTTATTCACAATCTCTAATCTGCTGATCACATCGCTGTTTCCGGCCAAGAAGCAGGCCGTGGCCGGAGGAGTATACAACGCCATTGCCCAAATCGGTAAAAGCGTAGGGCTGGCTTCATCGGGCGCCATTGCGAGTGCCGTGACTGCCCGGTCGAACCTCGCCGACAAGGAGAGCCCGATGGCGTTGTTGGAGGGTTACCGGGCGTCGTTTTGGTACTGCTTTGCGCTTTACGGCGCAACCTTGTTTGTGACGGTTTGGGGACTCAGAAAGATCGGCAAAGTGGGTGTCAAAAAGGAGTAAATAGGAAACCGAAAAAGGGGAATTGGGGGAACTACCGGGACAACGGAGCAAACGGGTTGATGAGTAACCCTCCCCGTTCCTCTCCAGCCAGAAGCTTCTCGCTTTGCGAGATGACCAACAGAGTTTCCAGTGACGCAGCGGAAACTCTACTTGGCAGCGGACTTTTTCTGCCAAGAGATGCCATCTTAATGCTTACCGAAGTATGAAGAGAAAACCACGTCAACGCCGCTCAAAAAGAGGTTCTGGACTTCCCCTCTAGTCGAAGCTTATGCTGCGGGGAGATTCCTAGGAAATTCTCGGTCGTTCGGGAGGGACGATCTGCGTCGTCGCGCAGCGCACTACATACGATTTGACCTGCAATGCAAGACCTGACTCAGCGGTCTGATATTTCAGCCGATTGCAGGACCCCGGGACCCGAGAATGTGGAAAAGGATCAAAAAGGGGTGATTCACATCAGTTGAGAATTATGTATGTTTCGCCCACCTCACGTGGAAACACTCAATGATGCTGAATAATAATGCACATTCGCTAGTCGGAATCCCTAGTTCCATCTGAAGTTGAATCTCACAACGATGGGTCTAACATCTAAGTCTTATGCACCGAACTTCGGTAGCTGCAAAGTGACGTCTACTTGGGGGCGACGGACTCGCAGTTTTGTTTAGCTCGCTGGAGAATCTGGCTCAACTTCTCAAATTGATCACAACAACTGCGCTGGGTTATCGAAACCTAAAATCCGCAACACAGCGACAGAAACGATAAGCATCTTCTAGAAGTAAGGGGGAAATTTCTGGTCTTTATCAATCAACAATCCACAACTTGCAAACTCCGACACAAAATACCCACTCAGTGACAATCATCGGTACCTCGGGGACGGGTGTTCCGTTGGTGGAATGCGTATCCGTACTGCGTTACTGCGTAAGCTTCATTTCGGTGCGCTGTGAACAGCCGCAGCCCTGCCCAGCGTAAATCTCCCGTATGTCTGCCGGTGGCCCCATCCCGATGTGACGCCAGATTTACGAGCAACGCAGAGATGTACGGTGGGCCTACGCGACAGAATCGCATGCTTGGCTGAGTGCCAGAGACAAAACGGGGCCAAACTGGGAGCCACCATGATGCAATCGGAAAACAGCAGAGCGTCTCGACCACAGTTAGCCCATGTTCTGACCGTAAAGGGCTTAGCAAGCTTAGCAAAGCCTAGCTTCTGACTCGTCTCTAGGGCCGCAGCATGGCTCTTGCACCCAAGCTAGAAGAGTTATCGAGCCCCTCGGGTCACTCCAAGTCCCCGAGTCGGGGACGGACTGTGATGGCAGACAACAGCCCGCCCGCTCCGCCATCCATGCTGGTGGGAACTCGGAAAGCCCAACATGCACTCCGTGCGCTAGGAACACGCTCGCTTTCTCCCCTAGCTTACACATCTTGTGCGCAACAGTTCGGGGTTAGAGTACTGACCCGGGAGAATGCCTTCATGTTTGGCAAGGGGTGACCTCATAGCCACCGGCCGGCCGGTCGGCGGGAGCACTGCGAACTCCGCACCAACTGGTCTCGGCCGTCTGCTAGAGTCGCGCAACAAACTCAGAGCCCAGCTGGCTTGGCGGGATCACGGCTCTAGCTCGGTGGCCCCGGGAGGTTGGCCATGTCCGCAAGCGTACACCGTAGATCTGCTTCTACTATGGGTTCTTGATATAATATAGTCATCCGAAACCCATACATCCCAATTTCGCTTTTTAGTCTTCATCGAATATTCCATACAGTCTGTGAGCATCTTACACATTGCAACATACTTTAGCAAACACTCCAGCACCATCACCAATCGGCTGTGCGACTAATACCAACAACCTTAATTTCCAGCTCATCTGAGCTTCGCCCCTGGTCATCACATCTACAACCATGGAGGACAGAACAGCAACCCGAGGCAGCTACGGCACAACTACCTCTTCAGTCACAATGAACGGAGAACAACGAACATCATCCGAGCAGCCCACTGGCGGCTTTGCTCCCATCAACACGGGAAAGAATGGCGATTCCTCCGATGAAGAATATGGAGACATTTCCAGCCCTACGAGAGATACCCACCGCGATACGATGATGATCGATGAGGAGGATAGGAGGGAACTTCAGAGAATCGCAACAAACCTTTCGCGGCATCAAAGTTTGGCCAGCAATGGCCGTCCTCTTTCGACACATATCTCTTACGGCCAAGACGATCCCGCCTTGGACCCTGCAAGCAAGTCTTTTGATCTTTCAAAATGGCTCCAGGCTTTCATGCGAGCCATGCAGAATGAGGGAATCACCCTCAAGCATGCTGGTGTCGCCTACAAGGATCTCAACGTTTCTGGTACTGGCGCTGCTTTGCAGCTGCAACAGACCGTTGGTGACTTCCTTCAAGCACCTCTCAGAATCGGCGAGCACATTAGCTTCGGAAAGAAGGAGCCTAAGAGGATTCTCAACAGCTTCGATGGCCTGCTCAAGAGCGGCGAGCTTTTGATCGTTCTTGGTCGCCCTGGTTCTGGATGCAGTACACTCCTGAAGACGATGACTGGTGAACTCCAGGGTCTGAGCATTGGAGACGAGTCCGTTATCCACTACAACGGCATCCCACAAAAGAAGATGATGAAGGAGTTTAAGGGAGAAACCGTTTACAATCAGGAGGTTCGTTCCCACGCCCCAATGTTTTGTTTGATATTCACTAACAACATTCGACACAGGTTGACAAACATTTCCCCCATCTTACCGTCGGTCAAACACTCGAATTTGCCGGCGCAGTTCGCACACCATCCAACAGACCCTTGGGTCTTAGTCGCGAGGAGGCTCACAAGAGAGGAGCCCAGGTTGTTATGGCAGTCTGTGGTCTCAGCCACACCTACAATACCAAGGTCGGAAACGACTTCGTTCGTGGCGTCTCTGGCGGAGAGAGAAAGCGTGTCTCCATCGCTGAGATGATGCTTGCTGGCTCTCCCATGTGCGCATGGGATAACAGTACTCGTGGCTTGGATTCCGCGACCGCTCTGAAGTTCGTTCAGTCGCTGCGCCTTGCCTCCGACTTCACCGGCAGTGCCAACGCTGTTGCCATCTACCAAGCCAGTCAGGCCATCTATGACCTCTTCGATAAGGCTGTCGTTCTTTACGAAGGTCGCCAGATCTTCTTCGGCCCTGCCACTGCTGCTAAGTCCTACTTCGAGCGCATGGGTTGGGAATGCCCCCAGCGTCAGACCACAGGAGACTTCTTGACCTCGGTCACCAACCCCATCGAGCGCAAGGCTCGTCCGGGCATGGAGAACCAGGTTCCCAGAACCCCCGAGGACTTTGAGGCATACTGGCGTGCATCTCCCGAGTACCAAGCTCTCCGCCAGGAGATCGAGCAGCACACCGACGAGAACCCGATTGACCCCCACGGTCATGCTCTCACTGAGCTTCGCCAGCAGAAGAACGACAGACAGGCGAAGCATGTTCGCCCCAAGTCTCCTTACCTCATCAGTTTGGCGATGCAAGTGCGACTTACCACGAAGCGCGCTTATCAGCGTATTTGGAACGATATCTCGGCTACAGCTACAGCGGCTGTTCTCAACATCATCTTGGCTCTCATCATCGGTTCGGTCTTCTACGGCACTCCTGACGCTACTTCAGGTTTCTACTCCAAGGGTTCGGTCTTGTTCCAGGCTATTCTCATGAACGCTCTCACTGCTATTTCCGAAATCAACAGTTTATACGATCAGCGGCCCATTGTCGAAAAGCATGCTTCCTACGCCTTCTATCATCCATCAGCTGAAGCTATCGCCGGTATCGTCGCAGATATCCCGATCAAGTTCGTCACGGCAACCTGTTTCAACCTCATCTTGTACTTCCTCGCTGGTCTGCGTCGGGAACCCGGTCAATTCTTCCTGTACTTCTTGATCACCTATATCTCCACCTTCGTCATGAGCGCCGTCTTCAGAACTATGGCAGCCATCACTAAGACTATTTCTCAGGCTATGATGTTGGCTGGTGTGCTTGTCTTGGCTCTTGTCATCTACACTGGTTTTGTCATCAGAGTTCCCCAGATGGTTGACTGGTTTGGTTGGATTCGCTGGATCAACCCCATCTTCTACGCCTTCGAGATTCTCATCGCCAACGAGTTCCACGGCCGCGAGTTCGTCTGCTCCGAGATTATCCCCGCATACACACCTCTGATTGGCGACTCTTGGATCTGCTCGGCTGTCGGCGCTGTCGCTGGCCAGCGCACCGTTAGTGGCGATGCTTTCATCGAGACCAACTACCAGTACTACTACTCCCACGTCTGGCGCAACTTTGGCATCTTGCTGGCTTTCCTCTTCTTCTTCATGATCATCTACTTCGTCGCTACTGAGCTCAACTCCTCCACCACCAGCGCCGCCGAGGTTCTCGTCTTCCAGCGTGGCCGCGTCCCTGCTCATCTTCAGGATGGCGTCAACCGCAGCGTCACCAACGAGGAGATGGCTGTTCCCAAGGACCAGGAGACTGAGGCCAACGTCAACTCAATCCCGCCCCAGAAGGATATTTTCACTTGGAAAGACGTCGTCTACGATATTGAGATCAAGGGTGAACCCCGTCGTCTGCTTGACCACGTCGATGGCTGGGTGAAGCCCGGAACTCTCACTGCCCTCATGGGTGTCTCCGGCGCCGGAAAGACGACTCTTCTCGATGTCTTGGCTCAGCGAACTACCATGGGTGTCATCACTGGCGACATGTTTGTCAACGGCAAGCCTCTTGACGCCAGCTTCCAACGTAAGACTGGCTACGTTCAGCAGCAAGGTATGCGGCTTCTCCTTCTCAACATTGTTTGAACATTCAACTAACATTAACCAGATCTCCACTTGGCTACCGCCACCGTCCGCGAGAGCTTGCGCTTCAGCGCCATGCTTCGCCAGCCCAAGACTGTTTCCAAGGAGGAGAAGTTCGCTTTCGTCGAGGAGGTTATTGACATGCTCAACATGCGCGACTTTGCCGACGCCGTCGTTGGTGTTCCCGGCGAGGGCTTGAACGTCGAACAGCGCAAGCTTCTTACCATCGGTGTCGAATTGGCAGCTAAGCCTAAGCTTCTTCTCTTCCTTGATGAGCCTACCAGTGGTCTCGACTCCCAGAGCTCCTGGGCCATCTGCGCTTTCCTCCGCAAGCTGGCCGATGCCGGTCAAGCCGTTCTCTGCACCGTTCATCAGCCCAGCGCCATCCTCTTCCAGCAATTCGACCGCCTGCTCTTCCTCGCCCGCGGCGGTAAGACTGTCTACTTTGGTGATATCGGCGACAACTCCCGCACCCTTCTCAACTACTTCGAGGGCCACGGCGCTCGCCGATGCGGTGATGAGGAGAACCCCGCTGAGTACATGCTCGAGATTGTCAACAACGGTACCAACTCCAGGGGCGAAGACTGGCACAGCGTCTGGAAATCTAGCAATGAACGCCACGGCGTCGAGGCCGAGATCGAGAGAATCCACCTCGAGAAGCAGCACGAGGAGGTCGCTGGTAGCGAAGATGCTGGTGCCCACTCTGAGTTTGCCATGCCCTTCAGCACCCAGCTTATGGAGGTCACCGGTCGTGTCTTCCAGCAGTACTGGCGCATGCCCAACTACGTCTTCGCCAAGTTCTTCCTCGGTATCGCTGCAGGTCTCTTCATTGGTTTCTCCTTCTGGAAGGCCGATGGTACCATGGCCGGCATGCAAAACGTTGTCTTTGGTGTCTTCATGGTCATCACCATCTTCTCCACCATCGTGCAGCAGATCCAGCCTCACTTCGTCACACAGCGTGCCCTCTACGAGGTCCGCGAACGCCCCAGCAAGGCTTACTCTTGGAAGGCATTCATGTTCGCCAACATCATTGTCGAAATCCCCTACCAAATCGTCACCGGTATCCTCATCTGGGCTTGCTTCTACTACCCCATCATCGGCATCCAGGGCTCCGTCCGCCAGGTCTTGGTCATGCTCTACGCCATCCAGCTCCTGATCTATGCGTCCTCCTTCGCCCACATGACCATCGCTGCCTTCCCCGATGCCCAGACCGCCTCAGGCGTGGTTACTCTCTTGGTCCTCATGAGTTTGACCTTCTGCGGTGTCTTGCAGTCCCCGACTGCCCTCCCCGGCTTCTGGATCTTCATGTACCGCGTGTCCCCCTTCACCTACTGGGTTGCTGGCATCGTGGGTACCCAACTGTCCGGCCGACCCGTCACTTGTTCCGCCACCGAGACTTCTGTCTTCAACCCGCCTGCCAACCTGACATGCGGCGAGTACCTGGCGGATTACCTAAAGCTCGCCCCCGGCCAGCTCCAGAACCCCGAGGCTACTGAGGCTTGCCGGTACTGCTCTCTCAGCAATGCCGATCAGTACTTGGCCGGCAGCAACATCTTCTATGATGAGCGCTGGCGCAACTTCGGTATCGTCTGGGCTTTCATTTTCTTCAACATCTTCATTGCTGTTATCTCTTACTACCTCGTCCGCGTCAAGAAGTGGAACTCCGGCTCGTCCAAGCCCAAGAAGGAGTCCAAGGGAAAGGAGACGGCGGCCCAATAAGTTAATGGCCTCAACCATTACAGTTTCATGTTTCATGGGAAAATCATACCAATATCTTAATATGTCATGTTTTATATAGCGAGCGTTGCTTTGGATATCCTCAACGAAATTGGTAGATTTATAGACTCAATATCCTAAACCAAAAAGTCTACAAACAATTCCTTCACGTGATAGCCTCCTCTGCAAACCTAGTAAAGTTTTCGAATCCTCTCATTTGACTTTCGTGGAAACGAGTTCTCGGTGAAGCCTCGGACAGAGTAGACGTCAGATTACCACCAAGCGACCAAGCATTGAATAAATAGATAAGAGCGCCTAGACATCTTCTGTTTCATTGAGCGCCGCAGATGAATGAGCTGCAGTGACAAAGCGGATGCTCGTCACAGCACAGTCTGTCTCCCGCAACATTCAACAACTGGCAGCTTCTTGCTCATCTTCACATTCCACCCGTTGACCGTCTTCTAGTCACTATAACATCCAGACACGACGATGAAGGCTACACATACAGGCCGAATCCACTGAGCCAATGGCGTGGCGTGGCTCAAGCGATCCCTAGGCAACAAAGAAATCTTGAGACATTGTGTTGAGGTCCATAGCGCGTGCTGTTGCTGCCTGATTGTGCACGAAGGTGTCCAACAAGATCAAGAAGCCTCAACTTCAACATTGAAGACTCACGTCAGCTGTTTTACAAGGCATTAGTAACAAACACTTAAAAACGCCACCAATTATCTCAGAATGTCTTTCTCTCACACTGGCGATGTTCCGCCACCTCCGCCCCGGCCGCTTGTCGAAAAGGCTCGAACTCCGGCTCCGGCCCCACCGCCGCCAACCGTGCCCCCGACAGGATCCCCTGGAGCTTTCTTGGTCGAATTACTGATCTTCAATGGCTCGCCATTCAAAGATCACTGGGCATACTTTGTACGCTCTCGCGCCGATGATGATATCGGTGTCAAGATCCACGCGACCGGTGATGTGCGTAATGGCTTCAAATTCGAGGTCAAACGCAGTCATGACCTCACAAACACCTCAGATATCCCTACAAAAAGAGTTTCGCTGCAGTGGGTTGATGCTCAGCACTTTAAAGAAGACGCGATGCTCAACTGGGGAGTGGAAGAGATTGATGAGAGGCCTGTCTGCGGTTTTGAGGCTAGTGCGTACAAAGCGAAGGCCCCTGGGAAAACTTTGAATGCAGTTGAAGACAAGGTGAGGCTTTCGCTTGACTTCTCCAAATGGCTGCAATACCTCTGAACAGACCACTTCATGCGTGTATGATTGCCTAGTAGGCAGGTCCTCAGAGGTGCTTTTTTGCAAACATCTGTTTCTGCAATGCCTTCGGAATACTTGACTAACAGAAATTTCAAGGATACGTCAGGTAAAAAGGCCACTCTCAAGGACTGCCAAACATGGCTGGTGGAGGCAGCGGACTACCTTGTCGAAGATCGCATGTTCAATCCTGAAGTTGCTGTTTACCTCCACGCGATTAAACAGTGAAGTCTTGTGGCAACCTCTCAAGGTTCCCAAGATCAGAAGACTACAAGTTTTTAGCCTTCGCGATAACTGACTCAAGCAAGGTCCGTTTATGCGTGCTGGAGACAAGGTCGGACTTAAATTCACAAAGCAGGGCAATTAAGTCCATGTCGTCAGCTTGAAGACCGGGGTTTACACATCAAGTCCGCGGACTTGCTCGTTCTCGCGACATCGGTAGACCGAGTTCGAAAGCCAAGTTGTTTGATCGTATGATCTAGCTTTTGATTTCTTCTAAGTCTATAGTAAAGTACCTAAGTACCTAGTCATATATAGATTCTATCATTATCCATCTTGGAGAAAATCTGAATAAACTTCATTCGATATTCACAATCCCTTGATCCCGAAAACGAGCCTCAAGTTGCGGTCCTGATATCACCATGAAAGCCTTGATTTTAAAATCAAAGGATCAATCCGTTGCTGTACAAGATATCCCGGCTCCGGAACCTGGACCAAGAGAAATTCTCGTCCGCGTCAGAGCAGTTGCGCTCAATCATGTAGACGCGCTCTATATAAACAAGCCAATTGCGGCACAAGAGTACCGTGTAGTCGGTAGTGACTTCGCTGGGGAGGTCGCCAGTGTTGGCACAGACATCCAGAACATCGATGATCCCCGTGTCAAGATTGGAACACATGTAGCTGGCTTCGTTCAAGGCGGTCAGTTGAACAACCCAGGACGTTTGAATAGACCATTGATGTATTGACTATGCATATGTAGCTTGTTCTGTCAACTCCCGCCCGGGAGCTTTTGCCGAGTACGTCGTCATTGACTATGACCTCACATGGAATATTCCCATCGAGATGTCGTTCCAAGAAGCTGCTACTGTCAGCTTGTGTGGACTTACAGCCGCGCAAGGTGTCTTCAGCCGACTCGAGCTCCCGGGGCCATTCACCCAACCCCGAAGTTTCGACCACCTCAGACTCGCCAACGAAGAGCCCGTAAATGTCTTCATCTACGGGGCAACAACATCCTTAGGTCTCTTTGCCGCACAGCTTGTGCGCCTGGCTGAGAAAACTTTCGGCACTCAGATCCGTCTCATCGGTGCCGCCAGCAGTGCAAAACACGGCATGCTGCGCCAAGCCCCTTACTCGTACGACGAGCTAGTTGACTACAGAGATACTGAATGGCAAGCAACGGTACGCAAAGTTTGTCGCATAAGTGGCGGAGTTCATTACGGCATAGACGCGGTCTCACAGACTCCGTCTGTCGAACGTGTGCACGATACGTTGGTCAGCGAGGGAAAGCTGGCGGTGTTCCGAGCACCGGCCCTCGCAGGGTTTGATCCATCGAAGCTCAGTATCAAGCCGGTGACAGGTGCAGTCTGGGAGGGTCTTGGCGTAGAGATCCAGTTCCAAGGTGAGTGACCTCAGGCTTTTTGCTAACTGATCCATGATGGGCCTCCTTGGTTGACAATCTATAGGCATCACATTCCCAGCCAACCTCGAAGCCCGTGAGTTTGCAACACAGTTCTATAACTATCTCGGATCGGAAGCGTCGTTGGGAAAGGTCAAGTTGCAGGCAAACCCGGTTCGCATGATGCGAGGAGGACTAGAGAACATCGCATCGGAAGGCATCCCGCTCTTTGGTCCGAAGCAGGTCAATGAGCCGCCGAAGGATCACATGCGTCCTGTTAGTGGAGAGAAGGTTGTCTATACCGTTTCTTAGGAGCTTTCTGTAAGAAATCTTCGACAGCCATGCGAGGATTCAGTGACCTTGGATTGGTTTCCATGCGGATATAGAGATACGATCTAAACTCGAATTTGATTGACTAAGTCGCGTGACTTTTGTACACTCTACTCTATGGATATGAACATCTGATTGTGCTTAAAATATTTACTGAGAAATGTGAAAAAGGAATGGTCGAATTCGACCGAGTCGAGTCGTCTTGAGAACTTATAGCCTCTTTACGAGCTCTTGGCAATAAGGTCCGCCGCTCTCTCGGCAACAGCGTACAAGGTGCTGACAAGGTGACCGCACACCTGGAAAGGCAGGACAGAGGCGTCGACAACGCGGACGTTGGCGGTACCGTAGACCTTGAGGCTGGAGTCAACAACACCGCCCTTCTCGCGGGGCATCATGGCAGCGGTACCAACGGGGTGGAAGTTGGAACGGTAGTTGCCCTTGATGTAGCTCTCCCAGCCCGCGACATCATCGGCATCGGCAGCGACGACGTCCGTGCCGGGACGGGTCTCGGTGCCAGTGTATGTGGAGAAGGGTGCGTTGCTGTACAGCTTGCGGATGTACTTTGCAATCTCGACCTGCTCGAGCAGATCCCAGTCCAGCATGAAGTAGTTGGGGTTGATGACGGCGCGGGAGGTGGAATTGCCACCAATGTGGACGCTGCCGCGGGCAAAGGGGAGGAGTCCCCAGTACTCGCTGCTCCAGGATCCCGAGCCGGCGTTAACGAGGACCTCGGCGATGGGGATTTGGGACTCGAAGATGAGGGACCACTGCAGCTGGAAGAACTCCAGGAGGTCCGAGGCGCGGGTGACGTTGCCGTTGACAGAGGCGACCTTTGCGGCGTAGGCGGGGAGGGCCTCCTTGATCTGGGCCGCGACCTCGTCGGCGTTGTCGAAGACGTGGGCGACGGAGGGGTAGGCGACGGTGGTGAGGGTGCCGTCGATGCTCATGTTCTTCATGTCGAAGGAGAGGCCGTTGTTCATCTGGTCCTGCAGGTTCTCGCCGACGGTAGGGAGGTCGACGACGGTCTTGATGCCGTGCTGCTTCAGGACGTTGGCGCTGCCGACACCGGAGAGCTCGAGGAGCAAGGGGGAAACAAGAGCACCGGCGGAGAGGATGACCTCCTTGTTGGCCTTGACGACGCTGCTGGAGCCATCGGCGGAGACGATCTGAACACCATCGGCGGTGGGGAGAGCAGCGGTGTTCTTCCAGGTGAGCTTCTGGGCGCTGGTGTTCAGAAGGACCTTGAGGTTGGTTCGGTTCTGATAGGGGTAGTAGTAGGCGCGGGCGGCATCCTCACGGACGGCGTTGGCCTGGTCGACGGTGCGGGGGAAGACGGAGAAGCCAACCATGTTTCCGCCGTTGACGTCCTCATTCCAAGGCAGACCGAGATTCTGGAAGGTCGAGTTCAGAACGGCAGGCATGGTTCCGTTAGTCTGGCCGTAGGTCCAGCCGGTCAGGAGGGGTCCGTCTTCGCCGTGAACATCGACCTCGTACTCGAGACGGCCGGCGACCTGACGGGCGGGCTCAGGGGTCTGGAAGTGCTCGCTCTTGAGGTAGTAGGGGAAGAGAGAATCCCAGTTCCAGCCCTCGTTGCCAAGTTGCTCCCATGCGTCGATCTGGGAGGCTTCAGCGCGGGTGTAGGCCAGTCCTTCAAGTTGTTAGCATCTGAGTCCAGTCTTTTGAACCGATGATCGCCACAAACCGTTGATAGTGCTGGTTCCTCCCAAAGCCTTGGCAGCACGCATAGTCTGGACTGAATTGCCGCCGAAAGTTTGGTTGGTCGTTTGGAAGGCGAAGTCGATGTCGGTGCCAAAGGCAAGACCATACCCGTTGGGGTTGGTGACGTTGACGTTGTCGAAAACCGAGCCACCGGCCTCGATGATCAGGACAGACACGGCAGGGTCTTCTGAGAGACGGTTGGCGACAGCCAGACCGCTGGTACCGCCTCCGACGACGATGTAGTCGTAGCCATTGCTGGAACCGTTGTTACAGCGAACAGCCAAGGCCGCTGCTCCAGAGAGGAGGGTAGATGTGGTGAGGAAGCCCCGCATAGCTGTGTGAACAAGGTTGAAGTCTAGATTTAGTGTAAGTGCGGCAAAAGAATGTTCACTGAGATGGTTGTCGAACCAACGCCAAAGTCTCGAAGGCGAAGGCCAGCGTTTATATCATTGAACACCAAAGGAGAGGATTCAACAATATCGTAACCAATCCAAGCTCTTGAAATCCCTCAATCACGTCACCCGCGCGGATACAAACAGCTACCATCCCCGTTAAACCGGATTTTGCGATGACCCTCCGAGAGCTGACCGAAAAAGCTATGCGCTCCCTACCATTTCGTCAGTGCAATCCATACGGCCCAACTTACTCAAGACTCGGCAGGGTGGAGTACGGCGTAGCCGCAGAAGCCGAGTTACAATTGGGGCTCAGCGGTTCTGAATGCCATTGGCCGGTCGACAACCGCTGAGAGCAATGAGAGCATATCTGATCGGACCGATCCACCGGTAGTTGGCGGCGCGAGATGCTTATCAACCATCAGAAACCCAACGTTCCTGGGATCTGGAATCCGTCGCTGCGGAAATATCTGCGTAGATCGGCGGGACCCCTGCAGGGGGGCCCCTACTCATGGCTCACCAGCATAGCCCCGTAAGGCCAATGAGGGCTGAGTAGAGGGGAGAGTGCGCAACAGGGTGGCGGACGTTTGAATCATGCTCTCGCGACTGATTTGACAACTGTCGTCCAAATTTGAGGGCGGAAACCATGGAAAGCTTTGGCATAATACGTCATGCCCGAGAACGATTGCAACCTCACGCAATGGAGGCCTTCTCATGCTCAAAGTGCTATTCTGGACCGTCGCTTCGATATAGCGCTGTGCACTAAGGTACGGCGACTAAATTTTAAGCTCAGTTGCCAAGTGCATCCGCCAAGTGATGTCCATCAAGAAAGGATCTCGCAAATATGGATCTTAGCAACACTCCTGCAAGTTCTATCTGATAAAATCACGGGTTTACGGAAATACAGATAGAGAAGGTGGGCATAACCCTCAAAAAAACAAGCAACAACGGGTCTAAGCTATGGCTTTCTAAGCAATCAAGGGAATTAAGAGAATACTAAGCCCCATGTGTGTCATGCTTGCATTTTGAGTTGTTGAATGAATAAAGGGCCGAAAACAACTTTTCGAGGTGGGTTTCTCGACTGGGTCTGGATGAGTTGCCGCTTAAGTAAGAGAACAATAAGCATCGGATGCTCCACTGACAACATCAAGAAAGAACGAACCCATGTCCAAGGAAACTTCGAGCAGTGAACTTGAGACGAACATGCTTGGTTTATACCGCTGCTATTAAGTTCGGTAGATCTTGGTGTCACAATCATTCACAGCACCCCCCTTTACGAAACAATGCAGAATTTCTAGTGGACATTAATCTGCGGCTATGCCTCTGTTTCCTCCTCATCCAATTTGAGCTCCCCTCGGCTTTTCTCCCTTCCACAACTCAAACGTCAATCCAGGCAATCATGTACATTAGATAGAGAGAAGCACTTGTTAGTGTTCGCGACGTCCCTGAATATCGAAGGCGAAGCTATCCGGGAGGCCGACGGCTGGTTTTACCAAACAAGGCGACCCCTTTTTTGTAAATAAGTCAGTTGCGAAAGATACATTACCCTTGACGAAAGACCAATTCTCCACAGGATTCATGGAACTCCTAAGTGAGTCAAGTTCAGCAAGCTAAAGGAGCATGAGGTGGGGTTATCGGGGAGTGGTAGGCCTCTATTACCTTGGCCTGCCTTGGGGCTAGACTGGTCCCCAAGCTCACTCATCCGCTGGAAGAGCGCATTTCTCCTTCAGAGTAAGAAACGATAGCAGTTGACGAGGGGCTCACTCAAATACAGATCCAGTTCCGTTATAGGAATGTGTCGCAACGCCACACGTGGCGTTCCCCCCTTACTGCCGTACGATACCACTTACTACGAGACAACAGCCCGCTTCGTACGGTATTTAGATACGACCCCTTCAGGGTCCCTCGCTTAGAAAAACCAAGCCACTTTCTACTGTATATGTCTTCCACTTGGATCCTCGCTTTGTAATAGAATGCTCATGCCGGAATTCTCAAAGGCGACGGGGTGACAGCGTGGAGATGCTTCTCAGACAGTCTTGCTCCCGTCTGGAGTCTGATAAAAAGATCGCCGTGGGACTGGTGAGGTGAAATGTGGTATCGATGTCAATATTCCAAGCCTGCAAACCACAGCGAGTGAGATAATCAAGACAACGAGTTGACAAGTCTTGCTTACGTTGGGTGCTATAGGTAGAACTGTCGCCACCAGTAAATACGAAACTAGATTAAATGAAGCACTCCTCTTGAACGTCAAATAATCGGCCTCCGTCGCTAGAAAGACTCAATCCTTCTCCGGAAATCCTGCGAGCTCATTCACAATCTCGAAATTACACAGATCCTTTACAGCTTTTGGCCTTAACATCCCTCAAACCTCACCCACGCTTGAGCCCATTCAGACCCAACCACCAACCCAGCAGTCTCTACTTCCTCGACGCAACCCTCTCCGCTAACTTATCAAACTCCCCCTTCTCCATCACCGTCCCCTGCCCCTTGGACTTACCCGTCATATGAACAAGATAGCTCCCAACACCGAGTCCAACAGCAGCAATAGCGACCAACGTCGGCCTAGTCCCCAAAACACGTTAACACAGGACCATGGACACACCTCCAACAACAAGAGAATTCCCTCTAGAATCTTGTCACATGAGACGGGGTGCACTCACCAGCTCTGCGCGGCACTGCTCGTAGACGGCACAGGCTCCTGCCCACCGGGTCCACCGAGGTCGCCTTCCTTGGGGTTATGCGTGCTCCACCGGACCTGGCCCTCAACCCGGCGCGCCGCAGCGAAGGGTGCCGTCGTGGCTCCGAGTCCGGAAACGGGTCGCGCGGCCGCGAGGCGGCGGAGGGGGAGAGGTCTTGCGGGGATCATTGTGGTGTTATGAGGGAGAGTGTAGGAGCTGTTTGATCCCGGTCTCTTTTGATATAGGGTTTTCTTTTTATCGACAGGATGCGTTTGCAGTGAATGATCTCAGTGTTGTGCGTCAAAATGGCTAGACCATGCGATGAAGTTGAAGTTGAAGTTTGGAGGCTGCCGTGCAATTGGACGGTGACGACACCAAGACGCTTGAGCGAATCTGGGGAAAGAGCGTAAGGTGAGGGCAGGTGCGTCATAGGTGCATCACTTTCCCCAAGCACCACCTTCTTAGTATGCCTCCCTTTCCTTTTCCCCAAATTTCTACGATTGTAGAAGTCCGAAAGAACATGCGTGGAAGCTTTCCAGAACAATTCGATGAGCGAGTTGAGCAAATGAAGAGAGATTCCGGTTTGCGGGCCTGTCGTTGGATCTTTGCTCTTTACCTTGGGTGTCACGATGCGTAAGAGAGACACCGCTGTCCACCCCAGATTTTCCCGATGCGTATATCTATATTGGCCCCCTTATATAGGGAGCCCAATAGCAACGAGGGAAGGGATTTAGAAAGGTGCAGAAGGGCGATTACTATGCCTTTTGCAGTAAGACAGGAGATCTTGAGTGTTAGCAGTCCAATCGAAGAGCAATAGCCACCAACAGGACTAACACGCCCCTTCATCGCGCGACAGCTCACCAACCAGGCCCTTCACCGAAACCTAAATACATATGCGAATGCGCGAATGCAGCAAAAAGAGTACAGACCCTCTGTTCCGTTCTAGCCAACATACTATCCCATGGTAGCCTCCTAGTACCCTAGAAGAGCATGACCCATAAAACAAGCCTAGACCATTCAAAAACCAACACAATCCGAAAAGACCCCATCTGAATAACGCACCCTCAAGATCCGACCGAGCTCCCCCTCCGTCCTCCGAACCCACCCATCGTATTCCCGAACAATGGTCCCCTATCGCGCCTCGCACTCGCACGAGAAAATTGCACCGAGGCGCCTGCCGTACCTGAATCTCGGAGATGGCAAGGAACCAAATCCCGTTTTAGAAGATAGACAATCAATCCTCGATATGAATGCGGTGAGCAGCCTGGACCAAAACACCTCGTACTTTCTGCCAAGATGCACTCTGGCTGCGATTCTCAGTGTTGGTATCGCTGGCGTGGGGGCCACCCGGTGCCTGAAGTGCATTGCGCATTGTATCCGTACCACACTGCCAAAGCCCCCAAGTCGGTCGAGGCCGTACTTGCAGCGGTACAACAGCCCCTCCTCCGATAGGCCCTTCCCCTGAATGGTCATACTCAACAGCGTCACAACCCGTACCCGTCCTGAGGCTCTCACCAACACCCTCACACACTCAGATGTCAAACGTTTCAATGCATTCGGAACGATACATGTACGGAGGATAGGGCATTATTCCCATCAATATGCCATAGAGGTAAGAACTGAGAGGTGTTGTGTGTGTAATCGATGCATTTATCGACTTGGTATCAAAGAAAATCAAAGGTTAACGCCCCATTATGCCCTTTTTTTCATGAATGCAAAAGCCATGGCCCTTTGCCTGGGCCCCATTGATGCCGCAGCCCTTCCCAATGCTATGCTTTCAAAGAGAATAACGCTCCCTCATGTCCCCATAACCCAGATCATCATGTTTCCTTATGATTTCCACCGTGCCATGAGAACCGCCGCCCTCTCCCTCTTTTACGGGTATCATTCCGCCGCCAATACCCATGAACCCCCAGGGAGTGCTGACTGGCGGAACACTAACGATGAACACGGCTGATGACTTCCCATGGGATATATATATCCATATTTGGCTCGCCGAGAGCCCGAGATCCATCGATTAAGATTTGGATAGCAGTCTGGAAAGCAATGTCGTCCGGGGCGTTCTAGGCCGACGCCGGCATGCTCCAGTACTTTGTCTTTGGGACGACTCTGACTTCGGGCGGGTTCCAGATAGCCGGAGACGCAGTGGTACGTGTAGAAGACTGAGGCGCAGCTGATGGTGTGGATGTAGACTCAGATGAAGGGCCATAGTTAGTATCGATATTGGCGTCATTGCTGGCAGCAGCTTCGGCAGCGGCAGCAACACGAGCATTGGCGTCCTGCTCCAAAGCTTGATCAATCTCTCCAAGAACCCACGACTTGATCTCATTGAGCGCCCGGCGCTTCTGCGTCTGCTCGCGGTGCTTTCTACCTGACTCGCCCAGAGGCAGCGCGTTGAAGAGATGAAAGGTGACAAGGAGCGTGATCGTCTTGAGGTTGGGGAACTGCCGGAGGAGACGGACGCCCTTGTGGCAGTGGTCCTGCACCCAGCAGGGGCGGAGGCCCCATTCCATGGCGAGATGGCGGAGGTTGATGAAGGAGAGAGCACTGGGCATGATTGACTGAGCCGGTCCTGTGAATGTGTTAGTCTTTGAAGATTTCCCTCTTTGTTTGGAAAGTGAGATAACTGGGTGAAAGGCAAAACTCACCTCTATAGATCAAGAGTGTATCATGGCGATAATTCATGTACACACCCTTGCCTTGCGCCTGGTGTCCTCTGGAGAGATGCAGCATCTCAAACTGCTCGTCTCTTAGACCACGCGGGTTCTCAGGATCGTAGAGCATCTCGGCGCGAGATTCCTGGCAGACCTGCAGGAGTGCTGGGACAGGGCGGTGAAGTCCATAGGCCAAGGTCGTGCTGTTGGATATGCGCTCCACGACAGCGGGCTTGGGTGCCGCAAGACGCCAGATCTTTGTGCGGATCTCGGGCGGAAGGTCCTTGAAGAGGTGGAATGTGCGTGGCCTCACTTCTTTAAAGAGGTCTAGGTCTGCTAGGTCTGTGATGAGAGAAGCGGGCTGTGGTAAGGTATGTGACACGTCGTGATGCGGGTCACCCATGCCGTTGTGTTCGTCTGTCTCGTCCATTGTGTAGTTGTGCCCGAAGCGCTTACGGATGTGAATATGTGTGAATGGAAGAGGTGTGAAGAGTAGAAGCGTGAGGCTTCTTTTTGTAAGAGAGGAAAAGGTGATAGAAAGGTGGAAGAATTGAAAGAATTCAGAAAAAGTTGAAGCTATAAAAAGTCCGGTCGAGGTGCGGCGCTTTTCCAAGGGGAAGGAGAGGAAAGGGCGGTGGTGGTATCACTTTCCGTTTCCTCAGGCTTTGGGTCGTCAGAGCCGAATGAGGCAACGGACGAGCAACGCAGGCCGAGCCTCAGGTCGAGGTCGAAGGTGGGATGGAAAATGGAAATGGAAGCTGCGGCAGGGGCGCGGGAAGGTTGCAGGGGGAAGGAACGACGGATATTGGATCCGTAATCTAGCACCACTTGGCACTTCAGAAGCTCAGGGTCGAGCTCTAGATGAGGTGAATGAGACCTGAGGCCTATTCGGAGCTTGGAGGTGTATTCGGATGAGGTGACCGTGGGAATAAGGTAGTACCCGATCAGAAAGCGGTGACTGCTAGAATAGGTATCTGGGCTGATGATACCATCTGTGTTCGATGAAAGCAGGGGTGAAGTGGAAGGAGAATTGTATCGTGTCGTGCAGATAAGGCGAGTCCTGGAATCTTGGTCAAAAGAGACTGCCAGATCCAAATCTCAGTGTAAGAGAACTCAGAACTCTGGGCGAAGATGAACCGGAACAGGCCCAGCGGTGACTACCTTCTCTGCCTTACACCGGTGACCGCACGCCTCACCTTAAGCGACCTTACGGTAGAGAAGGCGAGAAATTTTCAAGGAAATGGACCGAAAGTAGTGGCGGATAACAAATATCATTTCCCACATGAATCAACGTTTGGCTACAATTACCACCGAGACTAAGACCCCGAGGCGAATGGGAAGCTAAAACAACAAGACGCCGAAGGACAAATGACTGCGAATGAGAAAATTTCTCGGGTTGGTCGCTGGCCGCTCGCTAGCCGCTGACCGCCGTAAAATGGCAGCAACACCGGCCACGGAACAAGTCCGCCTAGGCTAATCAGTTCGGTTTTTTTTCTCTACTAATTTTTTTCAGCGCCAAGTTGATAAACAATGCAGACAAATGGTCGCCCGGCGGTCAGTGCAACGTCGTTGGAACATCAGGTCCCGTCCTGCCAATGCAGCGTTGTCCCTAACGTTAGCCCCCCGGGACCCTCCCGAGAACGAACGTATCAACGCCCAATTGGCCCGGGAAATCTCTTCAACCACCATGAATCATGGTGCAATGAGCAAATCACTGAAACTTGAATCTGGAATCTAGCATCTGTCCTTTGCCAGTAAGATTCATCTAATTGATCTCATTGATGATTTGTGGTATTAAAAACAAAAAGGGGGACCCATCATGGCATGTTGTGTCAGCTGTTCCTTCAACCAGACGAGAAAAAAGTCATGCCAGAAAATCAAGCGATTGCGCGCCCATTCTCCCCTATAAACGTATTTGTGGACCCTCGTGCAAGTGGCACAATGTCTGACGTCGGAACAGCCTCATTCACCACCCTGGGCCCTGGCTTGATTTCATGCCCATCCACACATGTCTTTTGCTATTCCCCAATTGACATGCATTGCCGAATCCGGTGAGACAAGGGAGTCCCCGACCGTTCTATCCTGTGGCTGACGCCTGTAATGTAGATCGCTTCCAAGTGAATCACAATGTTCTCGAATCAAAAAGGGAAGAGGATAAAAGTCGTGTCACGCCGCGCTGAGCGTCGTTAATCAACGCCCCCGTCCGGCCAACCCCCGGGCCCGAACCCGTGTAACCTAAGCGCCCGTTCCCGGATTGTATCGTGGACGACGGGACAACCCCTCCTTGCAAGATATCGTACCAGAACCCTCTCCAGTCGCGGGGCCCCCACGCTCGACACAGGCCGCTGCCCAGGTGCTGCGCAGCAATAGCATCTTGATGGTCTCCTCTCATCCAACCTTGATCTTGCGACACCAATCCCGCCCATGCGCAACCTGCCAGTTGCAAAGTTGCACCTCCATGACGATGCCGACGAACCCGGCAATGCAGATACCCCCGCTGTCACTCACACTTGTCGCACTCAAGCTGAATTCCCTGTCCTCGCTCGGTACCTTTTCCATGACCTCCGCAAAGGTGTTGACGTATACCGCGCCTCCCAGCAGTCCCTCCCAGAACACAATCAAAAACACCACGTACACCGACGGGATGAAGTCAAATAGCGCGTGGCACGTCAGGAGCACGAGATTGGCGATTTGCAACAGCGATGGTAGATAGAGGCGGTGGATCCGATAGAACGGCGTCGAAGACCGCGAAATAAAGACGCCCAGCTGGTACAGGAATCCGTACATGGGATAAAACTCGCGGAACTCCTTGAACGGTGATGACGCCAGCGGAAAGAGCAGTGTCGGCGCAACGCCCTGGTTGATGGTATACTCGGCAATGTATACCAGTAAAAGCGGCAGCATATACGGAAAGAAAAGCGACTTTGCCCTCTTCAAGTTGTGTTGGAAGCTGTGCGCATCAGTGTGCTGTACCGAATACGCCGTCGAAGTGGTCGCGGGTCCCGGCGCAAGCAGAGCCGACGACGCGGCGTTCTGCGACAGCTCCTCAACGTCCTCCTCTTCCAGATCCTGCTCCGGAACAACCGTGTACTCTTTCCGCCCCGCCTTGAGCGGCCCCTTTGGCAATATGACGAAGAAGCTCACGAACATGATGGATGGCAAGCAAGCAGAGAACAACAGGCTGTTCCGCACGCTGAAGCCCCACCAGTCTGTGAGCACCACGTATAGACCCGCCCCGACCAGACCCGCCGCACCCGTCCCGCTGCCCCAGCCCGCGAGGCTCATGGGGCCGTAGTAGTGCGTCAGCCCGAGGAAGCTGAGCTCGCCGCCACCGGAGCTGAGGCTGGCGATGACGACGCCGACCATCTTCACGGCGACGGATTTCGTAGGCGGCGTGAGGGCGACGAGGAGCATGCCCGAGCAAGACAGGGCGATGAGGACCAGTACGCGAAGGGAGTAGGGCACGCGATGGATGAAGTAGGGGGCGATCAGTTTCGTGAAGAAGGAGGGGAGGACATCGGCGAGGAGGACCACGCCTTTGGGGACCGACGAGCCGACGAGGTCTTGGGCGGCGGAGAGGATGATTACGTAGAGGACATTGTTGATGAGGCCTATCCCACATGTCAGCATAAAGACAGACCTAGCGCAAAGAGGTCAAGAAAGCGCACCCAGTAGCCAAAAGGCCACGATCACCTGAGTATCAGCATTTCGGAAGAGAGCAGATAAGCGGGCGCGGTACATTGCCCAAGACGACGATGGCGATCCAGGCATGGGAAGAAGGCCGGAAGACGAAGGCGATCGGCCGGTCATAGTTCCCTCGCACAGCGCTGTTATTGAATCCAGAAAGAAGACGGCATCGAGAGACGGGAGAGGCGGTCAAATCGTCTTATCGCGAGCGGTCGTTCTTTGGAAAGGTTTAGGTTTGAGGCGTTAGCATCCGATGGTTTCGATTGTCGGACGTCGGTCACAAGATAACCGCTGTCTCAGTGCCTCAGCGCAGCACTCGACCGGGGTATGTCGCCCACGTGCCGTGCAGCCAACCACGTTCTCGGGATAAGGTAGTCGGAGGGAATGAGACCCACATAAGCTACTGGACTGGGAACCCCCGTCTCAGGCACGCGACTCGGGCACTGCGCTGTGACGTCGTCGCGTTAAGCACCTTAGGTAATTACACAGCTCACCTGAGAGAAACAGCACCTGAAGAATTTTGGTCACGATCTCATGGGTACATGTGCAAGACGATGTGATGTAGTGACATGTTTGTTTTTTCTTTCGATTGTTCTAGCCTCTATTCTGAGGTTTAAATCGGGTATCTCCTATATCATCCATCATAAGCACAACATCGGCTCTACCACATGTAAGCACTTAAATGCGATCCACCATCGCTTCTTCACTTCAACTATATGGTTGTATAGTGTTGTACTTATTTCCCAAGACTTCTCGTAGAAAGGAACCCACGCATTTCATCACAAGGCTGGCCCTTCCCAAGCGTCCCTATTCAACTTCATCAGATAGGACTGCTTGTGAGAGAACGCAACCTCGCGTTCTTTAGCAAAGCCCGCGTATTGAAGATGCTGCAGGAATCTGTGACCCCAGAGTTAGCCCGCTATGTTCGTCCTCGATATTGTTGAAGTATCTTACCTCGCGTTGTCTATCCGTGGCTCCAAACAAACATGCATCGTACGATAGTCGTCAGTCAGGCACCAGTGCACCAAACTGGTCAGCCACGCCGGCACCCGTCCCCGCGCCCACTCCTCGCCGACAAAGACGTGGATGCCACGGTCATAGTCCCCAGCATCGTTCCCCAGCTTCTGGCCCAGGATATCTTCCTTGACCCAGTAAATCTCGAAATATCCAAAGGGCACTCCGTCCCACATGCCAATCACCGGGAACGAGTGCTTGGAGCTCAGCGCATTGCTCAAAAAGTCTGGCGAGTAATTTCCCCAGAACTTCTGTACTCGCGGGTTCGACAGCCATGACTGCAGCAGCTCTGTGTCGGAGAGGTGGGCGAGGTGGCCATTATCAACAGGCTTGGGGCCCAGGGGTCCAAGGTATGGGACAGGCTCTGGTGTAAGTGACGCCACCCTAAATGACAGATATTGCCCAACGCTCGGCACATAGCGCGAGTAAAAGACTTCGCCCATCCGGCCTGGTTTCCTGCGGATGGGGTGGCGCACGCCGTTGGTGACCGTATACATCAAAGGCGCTGGCGGGTAGTACGTTGGGAGATGTGAACTGGAATAGAACGGTCCGATGGGGAAGTTCAATGTCGTGACCATGGTCATCGGCGGTGGTCCTCCGGGGAGGTCGACATCGAAACGGCCCCCCGTGGATTGGTGCGGAGAGTGTATGGGCGTATGATGCCTTGAGTGAATCGACTCGGTTCGAGCAGGTGAAGTCGGCCTGCTCCCGTTTGGCGATTCGGGGTTCGTTGTCGATGCGGCACTAGTACGCTGCAGGGTGAACAAGAAGAGCCGGCCCGGGATCTGCCAAAACATGCGCCGCGAGACAAACATCTGCGACCATTCCTCGCCGTTATCCTTGAGGTTGTTCCCAACCGCAGAGTCCAGCGATGCAATAAGTCCCATGCGCTCAAGCTTTGGTATGAGGTTCCTGCCCCGCAATACCCCGTCTCGCTTGATATTGATGCGCCACTCACCCTTCGGCCGCGCTTCTTCCGGCGTTAGCCTCGATGCATCGGTCGTGAGGTAAGGTGACGGTTGTGGTTGATGGAAGTACCAGTAGAGCGTCACCCAGAGCATCATGGCGATCTGGCGTGTTGGGCTCGCGGCGGGCTTGAATTCGGTGCTGGAAGGCTGTGATATCGACGAGATGAAGAGATTATCGCCCTGTAGTGTAGGTTGTTTGAAGCTGTGTATGTGCCGCCGGCGGGCGCGGTCTTCCTCGCCCTGCTCACCGTCGACACCATCCACCTCGAGTTGTGCATCCTCGGTATTGAGCACGATCGTCCAGCCGATGGGGAAAGGGTTGTTGTGAGTGTTGAGCTCGTGGGACTTGAAAAAGAGGCCTGCAAAGACTGGCGTGACTGTAAACTTCTGTCCGTCTGGGAGGTGGATGATTTGGGGGGCCATGGCGGCGGGGTGGAGCTGCACCGCTTCTATCCGTACGGATACACCTTGGTAGCCCGAGCTCTAGCTTCTGGTGGAGGGGGACGAGACGGAGGGCGAGCACGCAAGGCAAGGTAGGGTACCTAGGCACCCGGCGAGGTAGGATCGACTGACAAGAGAGGAAGGCGTCTTTCTTGTCCAATCGGGGGTTGGGTCGTGGCCGTTTGGGATACGCCTGGAAGAGGAGAATGGCGGGGCCGATCAGCTTCTCAGAGTGATATCGAGCGGTCGTTCTTTTGTACTCGATCGTCGGACGAGGCCTTGATGTCCCCCGGTTGATGGAGAGGTATCGTCAGATCTGGGGATGGATTCTAGTGTCCCTTCTCGAAGGTCAACGCAGCCATTCAGTGAAGGGCCATATGGAAGGTTGCGAGATTCTGACAAACAGAGACCTGTTGGTTGGGTGGTGGTGTGATGATGCGTTAACCAAGTGGGGTGAAGCTCTCCCGTTGGCGTCGGCGGCGGGGATGGTGGTGTTGGGCAGTTTGGTGTCTGGGCGCCTAGGGGTCAGAGCTCCCCTCCCTTTCAAGGCCTTCCTCGCTCCCTTGGCCTTGCACGCCTTGTGGAATTGGCATGTGGTGGGCTGTAGCGGTTGAAAGCGGAGCATCTCGGTGAAGCCGATCCGTCCCGTCTCGGCAGGTCTTACCGGAACACACCGAGTCTGGTGGTCGGTCACCCGATGGAGCTCGATAGCATGAGAAAATCTTTCCCCCAACAACTGGTGATCGGTGCCCGCGATTTGACTCTGGAGAAATACCACCTCGCCACATGACAAGTCTCCCGACAACAGACAGATCTTTGCGGACGGCATGCCATCTCCAGCGTTCTGTGTCTTTGATAGAATAGTCAGCCATCATCAGAACATCCACAGTGTTAGAGCGAAACGAGGACAGGGCTACCCGAGGGTCCTCCGAAACGTGTTTGTTTTAATCATGCTAGAATGTGGCTATTATATTCATACAGGGGTATCGCACCTGAAAAAGGTTTCTAGGAACTTGCTATGACGCTGACTTATTTTCGCTCCCATCGTCAGACTTTTCCTTCTTCTTGTCTTCTTTGCGTTTGTGCTCTGCTCGCTCTTCTTCGGCGTCGTCTTCGTCTTCGTCGCTCCGACGTCTACCCTTCTTCTCTTTGTCTAGAACTTCCATGACTTCCTCGCCGCCAAGATCCTTTGTTTCGTCCCAGTCAACATCGTACTCGGTCGCCACGAACCGAACCTCGCGACGCAACGAGTTGGCCTCGTGAACGAGCGCCTCCCAGGCCGAGGGATCGAAGCCCCGCTCCTGATACAGTGCCTGCTGTCGCTTTGAGACGGTAATGTTCAAGGCCGCTTTATAGCTGAGGTCTTTGCTGATATACAGGAACCACAGGTAACCGCCCATGATGGTTGTTAAGCCAGCCAGGTAGGTTACTGGCTCGACGAGATCCCAGCCGGCATCGGTGTGGAAGGTAACATAATATACGACTCCCCACCAACCGGCGAGGAGGCCGAACCCTCCCTGTGCCATGCGATGTGCTCCACGGTGCGCAAGGGTGTCGCATTCTTGCTTGAGTTTCGCCAACTCCTCGACGCGGCGAGACATTCTTCGCAATCGAACGCGCATGTAGTATGTGCGGTCATTGAAGCTCGGCACAGCTACCCGCAACTCTTCTTTGTAACCCTCGATACCAATTGCAAACTCTCGGCCGCGCGCAGCGTCTCGGATGAAGTCGCCAACCTCGGTACTGCTACTCCATCTGACCCAATTCGTCTCATCGCGGTCCTTCTTTGGGCCCTTGTGGCCTAGACCCGAGTAAGAGGCGACGTTGCCCTCCTTCTTCTGCGATGCGCTCTTGTCCTGGTTCTCATCTTTGTGGTCTCCCTCTGCTCGGAAGTATATCTTTGGGATTCGCTCTCGGCGACCATCGTCGATTGGCGGGATTTCAGCCTGGAGTAGTCTTTCGAGGTAGGACAACGGCTGCTGAGGGTGGACAAGCAGGGCAAGCGGGGCGATTGAATCCCTGTCATCGTCCTTGTTATCTTTGGAAGACTGTATGTTCCGCGCTTGTTCGGCGTGGAAGGGCAGCGGTAGGATGAGCTTCAAGAGCCTCGTTGGTGTCGTGAGTAGTCGTCCTGGCTCACAGTAAGTAATCATGCACTGCACGTGTGCTCGGGCGCAGGTGACATTAGAGCTGGCATACCTCGAGTCTTATCGCCGTTTGTGGGATCTTTGCACAACTCTCGCTGCTCAGTCTCATCTCCGGCGCGGTGCCATGGCCTTTCCTCTTGCTTTCTCAACGCAATCTGCTCGTCACGCTCCAGCTTCTCCCTTTCTTCCTCCTTGGTCATGTCATCTTGGCTGATCTTCTTGGCCTTGGCGTCGTCGAGGTCACTTTGCCGTCTCGTGGAGAGCCCAAACGCGCGTCTGTTCACCGGGATCTGTCTTGTGACAATGCCGGGCCCGGCTGGGCGGAAAGCTTGACGCAACGGACCATGCTTAGGTCCGAAGCTGGTAGGGAGTTGCAGGCATACGCGAAGGAACGCGTAGCTCATTTTCGACGTCTGTTTCTGGTTTGTGGTGTTTAATGTGCGCTCAACTATGGGAAAGGAAGCATTTCTATTAAGGAATCTAGGGAATAAGAACAATAAACAGCACTGACAACAGAAGAAAGAGCTCTCTGCCGGGCCAAGTATCGCACCTTCCGCCATTTCTTAGCTGCAACCCGACAATGCTGCCATGACGTCAATGGGTGATGACAGTCACGTGTAGCGTGTGGCTGAGCTTCCGGAGCTACAGCTCCAGCTCTCCAGCTCCAAATTTCTTGGCAGATTGCTCCAGCTAAGCTCCATGACAGCTCCACCCTGGTCTCGCCCTCGAATCTCGCAGTAGCATCATCATCGTACCCCAATTTCCGTGGGAACTAGCTTATTCACTCCAATCACTACGATCTTGTGCCACGCCGACAATACCTAAACCTGGTTCCCGGACATGAGGTCTTGGCGATCAACTGAAGGTCCTACAGGCCTTACATCATCAAGGAATGACACTTCACGGGATCATGCGCTTAACGGCTTGGGGGAGATTTCAATCCATTCACGTTGACTGTATCCAGACATCTACTCGAACCGTTTCAGCTAATGTACCGCCATTTCACGCCCTCCCATCCCTCTCTCCTCCGAACTCGGACTCCATAACCCTCGCCATCATCGACGGGTTTAACGGCGGCTCCAGTCATCGAACATCCCGCTGCTTTGGGCACCTTGGCCGTCGATTCCATGTTCCCGTCCAGAGGCACAACATCGAATCCAAGCAACAGAGACGCCACGAAGCCGAGATTCTCTGCAAACGCAAAGTTGCGTCCAGGGCACAGGTGTCTCCCACCGCCAAAGGGTATGAAGGCCGCCCGCTTCAGCTTCTCCGTCTCGGCATGTTCCTTCCCAGTCTTGACGATGAATCTATCTGGATCAAACGACTCCTGATCCTTTCCCCAAGCTTTCTCTAAGCTGTGGCTGACTTGAGATGACATCTGCACGTTGCACCCCTTCTTGAGGAGATATGATTTCCCACTACCATCCGATATCGTCGTATCCTCCAGCACGCGTCGGTTGCCCATTCCCTTACTTGATACGCGAATCGCCTCGCGATAGCAGCGCACAAGCAAGGGACAACGGTCGTCAAGGGTGCCAATGTCAAGCGTGACCTCCCCGTTACCACCATGTTGCGCCACCGGCAAGAGTTCGTCTCTCAGACGTGCCACCAGCTCGGGACGGCTAAAGACGTGTACCATGAACCAGAACAACGTCGGAATGGTGTTGGAGGTGGCCACGTGCAGCAGCGCAACCTCGAATATTCCCACCTCCCTGCCCGGGATGCCGTGTTTTCGCAAAACATTGGCGCGGTTCCTGACGATCTGCGATGCATCCTTGTGCGAATCCCCATCGCTTCCGTAGTACTCGCCCAACGCCGCTTGAAGCCGTGCTCTCGCCTTAAAGCATCTGCGTGCCGTGATGGACGGCGCGATGCCCAGCATCAGCACCGGTAGGTCCGATTCGAAGATCCTGTACTTGTATGAGACCTCTTGATCGTTGCACAAAGTGTACGAGATACAACTCACCAGGTATCCTTCATCAGGCTTGCATCCTTTTTTAGCGGATTTCCGGGCCCGTACAGGGCCTCGGTAGTCGCCATAGTCATCAAGTCCCGCACCCATATCCAGAAATTACTCGCTTCATAAGCTTCGTTCCCTCTGCAGAGATCATCCAACGCATCAGATACGTATGCGAGAGCGGAGGCATTCATGCGATGCAGGTTATCTGCCGCCATGCCAACGTGGATACCCTCAAAGAACTCAGGCAACAAGGTACCGTTTTCAATGATCTTAAGCGTCTCGTTGTTGAAGCCCAATTCCCTCTGCGCAAACTCAACTGCGAATGGCTCGAATGAAAGATTACGATTTCGGTACACGGCCTGGATTAAAATCGGGTCCCAAATGCCGTACATCTTGCCATTTAGGATAGGTAGCGTCGCGATGCCCATGTTCCGGCGTCTGTGTCAGTGTCAGCATACATCGCCTGTCTACGTCTTTTTCCGGGTGTGTTGGACCTACTCCAAGACCTTGAAGTACCGGCTCTGGTGCTGGATCATGCCAATCAAGTGCCCAATGACTGGAATCCGAGACTTCATCGCTGGCGGCTCGCGACTGTCCAGCTCGGGCGACGAGAACTTGTGGACAAAGATCGCAAAGACGAGGAGTATCACTACCGTAGCGTACGAGGAAGTCGACTTTTGCACATCTTCTACTAAGAAGGCGAGGAAGCTTCCTGCTGTGGCTGTACCGTTGCCCGCCATGTTCCCGAGCCCTTGGCCGACTTGACTTGCCATCTTTCTTGGCCGTGGTTGTTGAGTGATGCAACTTGGCGAACACCAGCTTGATTGTGATTTGGTCGTCTACCAGAACTACAGACCAGCCAGGGTGACTAGGAGGAGAAAAGTCTCAACGGTCATCTACTAGAGGGATGTCGTCTTTACATATCATCCCAGACAAGCCCGCCCTCAACGTGGCGCACTACGCAGACCTGGGAAAAGATCCAGAAACTAATACCAATTTGGATCCAAGGAACGACAAGTTCATCCACCATCCTCTGCGGGCGCGCCTGTCAGAATTTAGCGTGAATCCTCCTCTAGGGCTATCTTTTTGCGCCCAAAAAGATGTGGACGAGGGGCTTCGTTTGGAGACCGGTTCATCTAGGCCAACTGATGTTCCTTGTTGGCTTGTATCATTCGCTCTCCAATCAGGTCGTTGATGATACGTTTGACCGTAAGGGGGGCTTTTTCCAGCTGTTGCCTGATATGCCGCTAGGGTCTGATATCTGGAATGCCGCAACGGGGCGCCGGCTCTTCGGGTGGATACTTGCTGATGCACCCTCCGGGACTACTACCTTCAGGGTCCGTAGCTTGATTGAATGTGCTCTACTTGTCTTCTGGTTGTTGCGCGAAATTTCATCAAATTGATGATGCTCATTGGCAATCAAATGCGCTCTGGCGCTGTTTCGCATGCAAATACTGCAGCAATTTCTTTTCTACAAGTACAAACACGTCAAGACGGTTAACAGGACACTAATAGACTTGATTCCATTTCCCACATCCCGCTGCGACGGTCATATGAACTTCGGCCTGATCCCATTTCCAATCAAGTCGAGACGAGTGTCATACGTTGCTCCCCGCCAGAGAGAAGATGAGAAGACGTTGGGCTTCGCAGGCTTGGCAACCGCCTTGAGGGGTTTCGAGTGGGATTTCCGATATGGCCAATCGCTGCGCTTTGGAGATGGGAAAGGATTCCTATGATATGGGTGAGGTTGGGGGACAACTGGGCAAGCCATGCATGTAAGATGCAAGGCACAGCGCTGATGTCAGCAGCCCATCCCGATAAAGAGGCTTAACCATTGGTACGTCTGAGGTCAGCCAAAGTAGAGAGCCAAAATATCGAGGGTTCAGAGTTCTTTTTCTTTGTCTTGTCCAAGGTCGAAGATTCAAGTTTCTGGACAGAGAATTGAAGTCCAAAAATAGACAGCAAAGACGGCTTTCTAGCAGAGAAAGTATTTGAAGAACAAGCACCGGGGTTTTGATACTCAGGATAAATGAAAATTTGAGATGCCCTCTAGGATTACTTAGTTAAACAGTGGAAGATGATGATACAGGAAGACTGAACCTAGTGCATCGTTGGCTGCTGCAGTCACTCAAGAAGACCAAATGAGGACCTGATGAAGTCTTTCCGAGTTTCAAACCCACAAGAGCCACAATTGAGCCTTGGACTTCACAAATTTAATTACTTTGGAGGAATATTTAAAGATAAATCATGTAATGTATGCCTACTTTTGCCCCAATTCTTTGATCTGCCGGTCCTCGTCAACTATCGCCGTGCTGGGGGATTGTCAAATGCTAAATTCGTGAGCGGGCACCGACCACAATGAGGCCGCCATCCTTCTATACCTGTAATCCATCTAAGATCATTGGGACACGTGGGAATCTCGGCACCAGAGATCTCATCAATGTACCAATATCGCTCTGCGCAGGGGAATCGTCGCTCGTAGTAGTTTATCGGGCGTCTGCACCGGATGCATCTTTCTGTGCAGCAGTAAATGATGCACATCTTTGCTACCTTGAAAAATTATCTCTCTAAAGAAGCGGTTATACACTCTTGTTCTTGTTTGAAATGTTGTGTTGAAGTTGCTCGCGTTTGGTGATTTCTAAAGTGAGCTGGAAGACGATAGTAAGAGAGCCTTCAGATATACGTAGACTGACTTGAGGCTGTTGTATTATATGGGTGTAATGTTCGTGAATACTAGACCTGTGGTTGAGTCTCGAGTGTCCTGGTACAAAGAGTCACAATGGAGTCAAAGAAAATTGTTTTGTAGAACAAGTCTATGGCCCACGATTTATTTGGGCAGGATCGGCTACGTTCACACAAACTCACTCCAGCCCGTTGTACCCGTGATTCACGTATCTTGGATCTCTCTTAACAAGTGGATCGCCACAAAGAGAAGGCAGAACAAACTAAATTAACACAAAGCTACGCATTTTGAGCGATGTTATGATCTATGCTTACCATCAAATTTGTTCAACTATGTTATTCAAATGCATCCCCATATCTAATCTTGATTCATGGACACTGGACCAATCTCCAAGACTTGCTAAGTCTAAACCACTATTTGGCTGAAGACAACTTGAGTGGGACCTTGTCCGCAGCTCATTTCTCAAGCATAAGGCTGCCTTCAAAGTGGTTGCTGCTACGTGATTGGGCTGTAGTCGAAGTTACGAAGTCGCAGTGCGACAGATTCGGCAATTTCAGCTACATGTGCAGCTTCTCACCAGGTAGCCCTTTGCTAGTTCGGCGTCCCATTCGCGATCACTTGATCAATTTGACCCTTTACGTCGTCAAAATACGCGTATACACAGGAACAACGGCAAAGGAGATCGGCTAGTGCATGGCCAATCGCGCTTTTCTGTAGCTGCTCAAGCTCAATTCCGTGCAGTAGTGTTGCAGTGACATTTGACTTCTTGCGGGGAACCATGTCACCCTGCTCTGCCCGTCTACCTAAGTACAGCGGGAGCAAAGACAATTACGGAAATACAGCGATTTGTGGGAATACAGCTGAAAGTGACTGTCTGGAGGATATGTTCACCCGTGAGCCTGCCATTGATACTGCCCATTGTCTCCAAGATGAGCTAGGTTCCCGTTCGAAAGTTGGCAGAATCTTGACATGACGTATCATCGTTCGGCTGGGTGTTTCGGCAAACACCTTCACCGAAGTGTATTTAAGTCACTGACGATGTTCTCTCAAAGTTCTGATTTCTAGGTTTTTTACATAGACCGGCAGTTTGTTGCTCTATTTTTCATCTTTTCCTCCAAGTGCAGTCGCTGCATCGTGCAAAATGTCTATACCATTAGTTCTCCTCGTCCTTTTGGGCAAAGCATTCGGCGACGGTCTTGAGTATAACCTCAATCTGCATTTGCCAAGCCACCGACCAGAATGGGCCGAAAAGCTCTCTCCTCACCTCGCAGCTTTCAGCATAGAGATGGACCGCTGGCCAGACTGGGCCGGGCAAGAAGTCGGCAAACCAAACGAATACTTCAACCGGCTTCTCTCAAACCTAGGCGAGAGGACCGGGCATATGCCATTCCTTCGTGTAGGAGCCAACTCGCAAGACAGAGCCACTCTAGACCTAAGCCTCGAGGTCATGAACAAAACCTTTCCGGAACCGACTGAGACTGTCCCCAACCCAGAGGCAGACCACATCTATATCGGCCGAGACTTTTATGCCTTATCGGGGAATCTACCGGCTGGAACGCCCTTCATGTGGGGTCTCAACCTCAAGTCCTTGAACCAGACTGAGACTGTTGCCCAGGCCCGGTTGCTTGCGCAGACCTTTCAAGGGGACCGGGCAAACTTAACCAAGAATGTGCGACTTGTCAACGTCGAGTTGGGAAATGAGCCTGACTTTTATGGCTTGACGCGGACGGTGTACAATGGTCCCTACGGCGTTGAGTGGGATACTGCCAACTATACAGATACCTGGGCACAGTATGCCGAGGCAGTAAGCAGAGAGATCGAGTTCGATCACACCGGTTCAGATCGGCCCACACTGTCGCCTGGAGCCTTTACTGGAGCTAACGCCCCAGAATGGACGCCAGCAGGACCCTTACAGCTGGGTATACTGAACGACCCGACCATTCGAAATGCGACGACTCAGTTCACAGAGCATGCCTACTCTGGCGGCTTCGACCCACGCCGTGTCGTCAACCCCGGAGATCTCATGAACAAGATATACGTGCGCGGCAACATGACTACTAAGATGGCCGGTATACAAGCAGTGAGATCCGTGGGTTTAGATTATTTATTGGTATGAGTGTCTTTTACACACCATCTCATTTTACCTACTGACATCTGGATAGGGCGAGACAAACTCTTATGCAAAGTGAGTCTCACTCGTCTTAATTAGACGATGTTCTAACTTTGGGACTTATTTATAGCCATGGCCAACCTGGGCTGAGTAATACTGTTGAGAGTGCACTCTGGGCAACCGATTGGCTCTTACTCGGCGCCTCTTTCGGGATACAAAGGCTTCATTTCCACCACGGGGTAGGTTTCAGATACAACCTGATACAGCCAACAAGCGACTCCGATGACGGTCTAAACATTACTCGTCCCCACATTCTTCCATCCTATCACGCCTTTCTGATTGTCAACGAAGCCATCGGGAAGTCTAGCGAAGCGTATGTTGCCGAAATACCGACCAGTAATATTACTATTACCGCGTATGGCATATGGGAGCAAGAGCGACTTGCCAGAATTGTTGTCTTGAACACGCAGGTTCATCTCGGGGGACAAGAGAAGCCGAGCATCAGCGTCAATCTAAGGGGCCTTGGATCAGGTCTATCAACTACGGTGAAGATGCTGCTCTCGGAAAATACGACTGCTAATGCTGGATTGTAAGTGGACTTCTCATCTTGTAATTGTTTTACAAGCTTACTGAACGTCGTGAGCAGGACGTGGGCGGGTCAGAGTTTTGAGACTGTGTCTGGGGAGCCCCAGGGCGATGTAAGGGCAGACGAAGTCCTGAACGACAGTTTCAGCTTGCCGGCGTCTTCAATTGCTCTCTTAACGATCCGATGAGTCGACATTTCTTTTTTGAATCATACTTACCTCTGCATACTTTGAGAGGTGGATTATGGTCATAATTTTACGTATTCGACTTTCTGTCTGAGAGATACCACAACGGTTGTTTAGAGAAGAGCCCCTGGTCACTTCATCTGCCTTCGCCACGCACTGTTGGAACTTTAAAGCACCCTCAAGCCAACTTCCAGGACTTCTATTACCTACCTAGTCTGCCTCAATCTATCGTCTTGATGAGCCAATCCATGACTGTGCAATATCATAACTGTGCAATATCGAGATCCAAGCACGCACTCATGATTGCAAATTGAAACCAACAAAATTCCTCCCAATACGCTTGGATCTCATCACCTACTTATAGAGTAGTATCGTCATCAAAAAAAGAGTCAGTGTCGTCAAGGCGTCTAACACGAAATGAAGGGACATCAAGCCACTGGTTAAACTGCCGAAAAACTCGATGTGTCTCCAATCGAGCCACCGAGACGCCCAATACTATGTCAAAATCATGAGAGGGCTTGGCGGGATCGAGTTGATGGCCAATGTACTTCGTCTGGGGCTGCTTGACAGCTTCTGGCAGTGCCTCGGGCCAAGCTTCGAAATGCTCCAAACAACAAAGACTATCACAGGTCTCATTCTGACACTGGGGCTCTTGGGTTACTACCTTCCCACGTCGGATGCCTAGGTCGCTGAGGCGCTCTACACGCTGGGGGCCAGAGGGCGGTGGTTGTCTGGCTGGTTGAGAAGTCCAACGCGACAACGCAGCGGTATGTGAAGCGTCGTTACATGGATGGCGAGTTGGAAAGTATGTCTCATGGATACTTCTTGTGATTTTGCCTTTGCACCAGTGAGCCAGAATCCCATTCTTGGATCTGACTTGGAGGTGGTTCTCACAAGGCTTCATATCCGTGACATGGCGAACTACTTCACTGCAGCGGATACAGCTCTCGCGGATTTGCTTGACCTCACACATTGTATGCTCGGTGTTGTGTTGTGTTTGGGTATGGCAGACGGACTGACCTACGTGATTGTTGAGATTGCTCAGTGGATGGATCTTTAACAATGGTGACCCTTGTGTTTGGTTGTTGTTTCGGTTGCGAAGAGATTGGAGGACTATGTCTCATTTACTTGACGGATGATGCAGGCGAATTTATGTATTATACCACTTGGTTATGGGGGGAGGGTTCTATTCACGACTCAACGCCTGTTTCGAACCTACTCCTCTGTATTCACTATCAGACTGAAAGACATATTTGCACAAAGAAAACAGGATGAACTTTAGTCAGATAAAAGAATGCACAAAGAGGGGGTTTCTAAGGTCTATGATCATAACGACTTGATTAAAGCCATTGTCACAACTCAGCCACGGATGGAAGACTCGGTTGAATTGACCTTAACTTCCTACGGCGCCCATCTCGACTTTGGTCGGGCAGCCCAGGAAGGTCAGTCTGAGAAAGCCACAAGTTCTTTATCACCATTGGAAAGATTTTCAAAATCGCGCAGTCGGCTACTCGTAAGTGGTCAGTTGACTCTTCTTCAAGTTGGAAACTGCCTCGTGCACTGGCCCCTGTGCACGCCCGTGGTTGCGTAGGCGACAGCTCAGGTCTGAGAAGGGGAGTCAGTGAACACATAGGAACACAAATCCTGCCTCATTCCTTCGCTCGGTATCGTACACAAACACGTCCATGCTCTCAAAGCCGAATCAGAGCTCACATTGGATCACACCAACTCCCAAAATATAATGCTGATTAGGGTTTTCGGATGGCAGACGAAGTTTGTCTAATTTCGTAGTCAATGCGTCTTGCTGCCCCTTGAGGAGGGTCTTACTCCCAACATCCGATCATCGGATCGCGGGGGAGGCTAAAAACCTCGGACGGTATTGCGTGAACAGGCTATGAAAGTCAGGAACACTTGTGCAAGCCGAACAGCAACTCATTAAGTACGGCAAGGTTTGTTACCCAGGCAATTCAGCGATCCCACACATCATGCAGCACACAATGGATGGCTTGTGTGCCTATCCGTATCCGAGGACGAGGTTTGAGGCTCAGAAAAATGCGATCCTGTTTGACGGTGATCGCGGTCTAGACCGTCTTACTCAAGGATAATATGCCGGAGTGCCTTTGAGGTCAATTATCATATATAGGACGGCGGCGATCCCATTCTGAGCAATGTCATCTGCATCTACACTTACACAATTCGCAACCAGCCTCATCTCAGGCAATCACTCGCTCAGCTGTCACCACCATTCGTTTTTCTCTTCAGCTGCTCACATAAAGATCTCGGACTCCAATCGATTCAGGAACAGTCATGATTCTCAAGTGGAACTCGTCCCTCGCCTTGTGTGCCGCGTTGCTCGCTGGTGCAGTCGATGCCCAAGGGGCTAACTGGGGAGGTTTCAACACAATCCGCAACATTTGGACAGCTGGTGCATCTTACGACTACATCGGAAGTGGTCCTTTGTACGTGTCTCACTTATCCTTTTGGGATTTTCTCGAATAAGCTGACTGAGGGTGATGGTAGGAGCTACAGCACGACTTCAAACGGGCCGAACCATGTAAACTACATCGCCAATGCACGCGGTGCAAACAATGTCGTCCTCAACAAGTTTGCATACCCCGGGGCGGTAACGGACTCTCGCTATGCGGTGCCCACGCAAGTTCTTCCCGGGTTCAGTCCTATCATCAACTGGAATGATCAAATCAATGAGATCGTTACCGCTTTCACAGCGGCTCGTACGGCAGGTACTGCTTCGGCTAGGGATTCTCTCTTTATCTTCCTGGCGTCGAACACCGGCAATGATATTCTTGGTACCTACAACACCACCACTAATCAAGCCCAAACTATCAACAATTTGATCGGAGTCATCCGCACCAAGTTTGCCCAGGTAAAGAGCTACATTTGTCCACCCCTTCGACGCACCCACTTTTCGTCATGACTTGAGAGCGCGAGAACAATTGAGCTAGAGGCTGACTTTGGCCCCTCGCCCTAGATCTATGGCGCCGGAGCTCGCAACTTTGTCTTCCTCTCTGTCCTGCCGGCGGAGCTCATTCCCAGAATTCAGATTTTGCCCCAGGCAGACAGAGACAAGGTCGCCGACTTCGCGAACAACTACCGTGTAGCAGTGAACAATCTCATCACAGAACTTAGAAATAACAACACGTATCGCGGGCAGATCACCATCTTTGCACCAGATTTCACCCAGAGCTTGAGGTCCATTAAGGCTGGCACGCTGACAACCGGTCCCACCGCGGGCTACCTTGATCGAAACGGCTATTGCGCAGACGCTCTGCCCATTGGCATTGTCGTGTAAGTAGTGAAGAACTCCAACACCACGCCCGAAATATTGTTCAACATCGTTGTTTTCCGAATAAAGACGCTGACTGCCTTGTCATCTTGCAGGCCTCCGAATCCTGACTACAAATCGACCAACTGTGCCTACACTGCTCGCAAGTACCTTTTCCACGACACGATTCACATTACCTCGCCGGCTCATTGCGAGTACGCTATCAACACTCTGGCTACGCTTGGCGTCACAGCAACACCGCAGCAGTTGGGTTGCCAATTCGCCTAGGGGATAGCAACGCGGCGGACAAGGTATGTCTGCTCGAGGTAAGCTCAGATACTCTGGCTACCATGAGATAATGGAGCTTTTTGTAGTGCGAATGATGCGCAGGTCATGATGCGTTCAATGTACATATTCCAAATTGCTACGTCATCACACATAGCGTCAATTAGGTGCCAACCTAACAAGCCTATCGCTATTCATTGTCATTGGCACTCGACAATGTTCGAACAGTGAGGGTGCCTTCATGTAAGGTATGCAGTCAAATGCTCCATCATGGAGACTGAGCCTGGATCTCTTTGAAATGCAGCGAGATGAAGTTACGCACACAAAACCATACACCCCAGCTCGACGCGATGCAGCTTTTTGAGTGACGAAGGGCGCGAATGATTCCGGCCATCAACTTCAATGTCAGACCATCCGACAAATTGGCTGCCCGACAACGGATGAACCGTCTCCATCCTGCCCCTTACACGATTCAAGATCGGCGGAGTTCCCAAAGCTTCGGGAATGAAGCAAACTCTAATTGCGTCTCAGACAAATTGGAAACTCATCCCACCGGCAACCACCGAGTCGCAACTTAGCATGCTGAGGCTCTTCTTCCACCTTATTCTCCGCCAGTTCCGTAACGACTAATGGCGGAAACTTCGTACAACAGCGAAACCGAGCCGGATAAAGCATCCTTCCCCTAATCACTCCACAACCCCCGTCAACAACTCTCTTTAACCCATACCAGCATGGCCATGGCCTTGTTGTACTGACCAATTGACGAAGAGAGGAGGTCTCTACCCAATATCGTAGGCCGGTGGGATACTAAACACCCAAGTACTTATAGATTCGCATGCGGCTACAAGTGTCGCATCTGTCATCTGAACTGTAGTCTGCTTAGTCCTGTGCAAATCGTCTGTCGTGAAGTTCTATTCCATTCGTTCAAGACTTTTAGTCAGTTACACTCATTCTTTAACAAGTTATTTCGCGACACTCGCTCCACTCACCATGCACTTCTCTTCCTCTTCTCTTAGCGCCCTTGTTGTGGCCGCGGCTGGTGCCGCCGATGCCGCAAAGTGCCCTATCCAGTTCGATGGCAGAATCCCAACAAACTTCACACCCGCCTCTTTCGACACCTCTGCGAGTCCCTTCAACAATGGCTTTGTTTTCGGCAAGGGTCTGAAGGCCAGTGACGTTGTCACTATTCCGACAGGCTTGTCGTCTCTGGTAAGCCACACGTCAACATGAATCTTTCTGGCAGCAGTTGACCGATCTTCCTTAGCTCGACGGCCCGGCAAACAAGCCTTTCCAAGTCAACATTGACGACAGATCCATCTTCGCGCCCACCGAGACCAATGTGCAAACGGGCTTCCGCCGCGCAGAGATGCTGCCCATGAGCAATAACGGCACCGACCCATCCACCTCCGGCATCAAGACGGTCCACTGGAGCATGATGAAGGACCCTAAGAAGCCGCTTAACTTAACCCACGAATACCAAATGGTCTTTTTGGAGAGCTCCATCTTCAGCTCGAACCAATTCGCACTCAAGTACGGCGATCTCATCGGCATTCACCCGGCGGACCCGGATGTTCTCCACCTGTTTGGCAACTCCAACACCAACCCGTCGCCGGAGCTCTTCAAGACCAAGTTCACTGAGGGCGTGTTCCACAACTTTGCCCTGACTTTGGACTTTGGCAAGAAGTGAGTGCATGATTTTGCTTCTGTGACTGTAGCCGGCTTTACTGACATTGATATCGTAGCTTGACTCAGGTGTACTACTCTCAAGGGAATGCCCCTCTTGTCGCTCAGGGCCAGCCCATCGAGAACGACATCTCGGGACAGGGACAGTTTCACTTTGGCGTTTTGAAGAAGTCGATCAACGGCACCGGTGACCTCACCAAGTCCGGTTTCCACGAGTCTGGAATCAACGAGGGCATCATTTTCGGTTCCATCTTTGAGGAGGACAGCATCGATGGCTGTGTGACCTTGTCTCTTTGATTACCTCAGGGTCTTCTTTGAGTCCCTGACTTTACACAGATCTCCAGCCTTGGGTTTTGATAGAATATGGCTTCCAATTTACATTGGTTTCAATTAGGGGTATGCTAGACTAATTCAGCGTAGTGATGCACTCGAAGTCATTTGTCAAGTCCAAACGCCAGTGATTCCGATACTGCTCCTGTAGACACATGTCCAATTGCATCAGGCCATCTGCCAAAAACAACGTCCCATTTTCGAACCGTCAACCTCAGATCTTCCACTTGAGCTCCTCCAAAACCTCTCTGGCAGCCCTCTGACCCGCAAATACCGCGCCCTCCATGTACCCATAATGCTTCGTCGAGGTCTCCGTGCCAGCCCAATGAATAGCCCCAACCGGTTTCCGAACCCACTCCCCCAGCAGCGTCCACATCCCCGGCGCCGGCGTCGCCATCGGGCACCCGAGAGCCCACTCCTCCTCCATCATGGTGTGGAAGAAGAACTCTTCCGGGTCGAGCGACTCCGGACCGAACGCGGATGCAAAACCAGCGAGGGCGACGGCCCGTTTCTGGTCCTTGCTGAAGCTGATGAACTCTCGCGCCTTCGTGCCGACGATGAAGCCTGTGAGCTTGGCCGGGCCCCCGGACTGCGACGTCGCGTCGTAGGTCACGCTGAGGAAGCCGGTCGGGTTCGTGCTCTCTCCCGTCAGGCCTCGTTCCCTCCAAAAGGGGGTTTTGTAGGTTGCGTAGACTTTCATGTAGGCTCCCATCGGCATGTGCTGGAGCAGTGTGGTCTTTTCTACCGGTAACCTTGGCTCGAAGTCGATCTTGAGAATATGCGGTGGCGGGATGGCGGAGATGATTCGTCGTGAGCGGTATGTTCCTCTAGACGTCCGGATGGTCGCAAGACTCTCGGTGTATGTGATGCCGCAAACCGGTTCCTCAAAGCGAATGCCTCCGTCTCCCAGGTGCTCTCTCAGCTTCTCGGCAATGGCTTGGCCTCCCCCTTGTATGAAATGTTGCTGCGCTCCATTTTCGCAGCTCAAGCCTGACGTGAGACTGACCACGCCCTTGAAAAAGAACATGGCGTGAAGCATCGAGATGCAAGACGTATTCTGCCCGATCGTTCCTTCGAACGCCAAGTTGCCCAGATCAATGGTAGCTTGTGTCCAAGCCTGCTTCTTCAACCATTCATGCACCGTCATGCGGTCAAGCTCTGCCGCGTTCGGTGTCTGCCACGGTTCTTCCATGTTGACCGTCTCACACAGTTTTTCGAATCGGCGGACGAACAGACCCGTATCCAGAACCTCCCACGGCCTCATCGGCGGAATCAGGCCCGCATAGCTTCGCGCCTTGCCCCGATAGGCCAGGACGATTTTTCCCTGGCTGGATGGCTTGAATAATGGCACATCGAACTCCTTTGCCAGAGCGTGCATGAGATCTTGCTTGTGACCGACGAAAGAGGCCCCGACATCCCAGTAGTCGCCATTGTCGAGCGGTATTGTCTTTGCGCGTCCACCAACGCGATCGCGCGCCTCGAGTAAAAGGACCTTCTTTCCAGCATCCTTCAGGAGTCGTGCAGCCGCGAGACCGGAGTATCCGGCACCGATGACCACGCAATCATATATAGGCGTGGTGTCTGGTGTATATTCCGTCGTAGATTCACCCATTATTGCGAGTTGTTGCGTTGAGCTGGGCAAAACAGTGTTTGAGAAGAACCCAAATTTCTCGATTTGTGCCAGATGGCAAGAACGTTTGGAGCTTTCGTCCACGGAATGCGTAATTCTTGACCTTCTCAGTTCTTCGTCTGCACTCAAGTACCCGTCCGATGATTGTTTGGACCTGCTAGCGGGAAGCTCTCTAGCGCTTACAGGAGATTGGGAGGATTGTCAGCCACGCCTGGATTGGGGACCAATCACAACGCCTCGTAATCTCCCTTGGGCTCCTTTGTCTTCCTTCGTCCTGGCTTACTTGGCTCTTCAATCTCACATGTCTGTGAGTCTGGCTTGACCTCATGTGCATAAGCCACGGGTTTTGGTTTGCTGCGCACGTGGCAGATAGGTAACCGATATTAAATTGCACTGGGAGGAACGATCGTTTGTCACGATGATCGATGCGCCTTATGATCACTAAAGTGCGTACCATTGAATCGCGGCGACGACCCTCGGAAGTTCCAAATGTGGACGAGGAGTGACGATTGGGGCAAGGCCAACTAGCCAAAGGTCTGTTCCGTCACTACAAATATACTCAAATTAGCATGTTTGCGGTTCAACAGCCGCACTGGATTCTGATGTAGACCCCGGATATCTAATCCCTATAAGCTATCTGAATGTAAAGCTTTCATTCTAGATGTCTTGCTCGTAGTATACAACAACAAGTAAGCTGTAACATTGTCGTGTATTCACATGAGAGCGAGGTGCTGAGTTTCCTGTCTCAAACCTTACTATTCACTCCTGAACACAGTTTCGAACCGCGCAGTCTTAAGCAAGAAGCCCATAACGTACTTGTTGGGCTTCATACATGTGTCGCAGAGACATCTTTCAGCGTTCTGGTCGTGGGCGGAGCATCTCCGTTATCCTTGGCCGGCTTGATCTCCTTTTCTTTTGCAATCCATTCCTTCCAGTCATGCACCTCATTCATGTCTTTTTACTGAACAGGAGGGCTTTCTTCCTTCGGCTCCTCCTCGCCTCCCGAGTCTTTACCCTTACATTGCTCAGAACCCTTGCATCCACAGATACCCTCACAGACAGGCTCCATCATGCCCTCGGATATCAGCTTCGAGATGAAGGGTATCTTGAACCCAACGCACTTCTTGAAGCATTCCCCATGACTCCTGTGACCCTTGTGGCCCACATGCTCCTTTTGACCTCCATGACCTTCCGCTGAGGATGCCCGTGTCCCGTTTGTCTCTGCTAAGCTTCTAGGCGACTTTTTGGGAGGCAGATGCTTGTCGAGATGTTTCTTGCAGTGCTGCCAATTTGGCGCTTGATTGCCCTTGGTGTCTTTCCCCCTTAGATGTGCGGGATGCTTCATCTTATGATGTGATGACTTTGTTTTGTGATGGTGTTTCATAGAACATAACGATTGTTCCCAGGGCGCGAGGTTGCCTTTCTCGGCATCTTGGCCATGGTCTCGATCGCCCCCTGTAGGCGGCGGAACGTTGGTGACGTTGAATGATGTGGGCGTCTGGGCGGAGGCTGTGGCAACGGCTGTCTTGGTGGGAATGGCGATGGCTGCTGATGAGGCCAGGAAGAACGCCAGACAAAGAAATGTAGCCTTCATCATGGTAAGTAATCAAGGAGTATAAATATATACAGAGAATGAGTAGGTAGAGCTTACATGAACGAGCAGCTAGGCACCGAGTGCTTTCTCTTATATCTCTTTGGACTCAATATTATTATTTACATGCTCCAGACAAAGGCTACCTTGATCCGAACCTTCTCATTAGAGGAATTTTGTGCCTGAATGTAAGCTTCATTAAAGTTTCCTGAACCATGCGCATTCGTAAGACAAGTGAAGCAAGGTCCAGTGCCTGTGTCTACACTCATCGGATCCTGCCGTATGCACATCTTTGAAATATCGGGTGAGAGGTAACGGAGTAGGTATTCGGCTCGAGTCGGCCGTTCTGGATGTCTGTTAGGAGGGCTGTCAATTCAGTTGACATGGGATGTTTCAGCGTTCCGTGTTCGCTGAGTCAGGACCTGCAGAGCTTCTGTGTCTTTGTAAGAAACTGGAGAATACGGCTTCTCTTCCTCGTGTCCGCAATTTACAAGCCAGTGGAAGTGCAGCGATTAAGAGACGGCTGTGGATTCCACCGTTGTTGCATTGCTGTACGTGGATTCACCTTGAACCCTCGGGTATCCAGTATGAGGACGCCTATGCTCTGGAGTCGATTTAACGACCGACGTCTCTATCGTACACCTTTATCATGATCACGAGCCGTAATAGCGAGATCCTACAACCGCCTCATCTTGAACACACATGACTCCTAGCAACTCACTTCTCTTCCTCGCCTTCACCTTCACCTTCACCCATCTCCTCGTCACCATCTTCGCCTTCTTCCCCGGCATCGTCATCTTCATCATCATCATCGTCGTCGTCATCATCGTCGCTCGACCCAGAGCCCTCGCTTTCTCCCTCGCTGCCAGGGTCATAGTCTTCTTCGTCTTCATCTTCATCCTCCTGGAGCGCCTGCTCAGCCTCAAGATGAGCCTTCTCGAGCTCCGTCATGCCGTTTGCATCCGCGTCTCCATTGGCATCAGCGTCGGCGTTTGCGCCCTTCTTCTTCAGGTTCTCAGTCAGCTCCATCTTCGCCTTCCTCTGCTCCGCCATACTGCGGTCCTGCAGTCCGTGGCGCTTGACATAGGACTCGTCGATGCCGCCGTAGTCTTCCTGGTCCAACATGCCGAACTCAATCTCCTCGGTGGCGTCACCCTCGGTGAACACCTCCACCACGATGTTGAATGTACGCTGCAGAACGCTTGTGTAGCTCATGGCCACAATGCGGTCGACGGGCAGAAATACTAGAGGCTTTTTGAAGCCGTAGAGAATGCCATTGGGAAGGAAGAAGAGGTATCCGTCTTTGGAGCCGCGGAAGGCCTTGACGTGTACCGCCTTCTCATTCGGTCTGTGCGGCTGGCGGACGAGGCTGTGGAAGATGTTGGGATCGGCTGCGACGATTTCGGCAGGATTGCCAGCGGAGCTGAGGTGTGTCGTCAACGCCCAATCAAAGAGGCCACGGTAGGTGTCGGAGACTGCTGATGCAGCGTTCGCTTTCGGGCCTTCGATGGTGCCGGGCTTGGGGGCTGTGGCAGGCACTGTGAATACCAGAGCTTCCTTCTCGGGCGAGGTTTTCGTCGGGAGGCATGTTCCACGGGGAAACAGGACGTAGTTGTGCTGCACCTGAGTCTTCTCGGGTACGGGGAGGCAGAAGAGGTACTCTGAAGCACAAGTTAACTTGGCTGGGATGTTAGGTTCCTGTGCGGTTGGAGACGTACCAATGTCATCCCAAGCGTAGATGATGCCCTCGACGGGTGCAGTGGTATTCGGTAACCGCGCGTAAAAGAAGTTCGCCGTGAAGCAGAGCTCGTACTTCTTGCGCTGGGGCACGGAGACGGAAATCTCCTTAATCACAAGGAGAACCTCTTCATCGGTAGCGTTTCCGGTTCCGATGCTTTTCGGTGCAGGCTTTGCAGCCACCCCGTTTGTGTTAGACGCCTTGAAACCGTTCGTAGGGCCTTCTTCTATCCGTCTGCGTTTTGATGCCGGTTCGGGTCCGTTGATCTGCTCGTGAACGAAACTCGCGATATTGTTGAACAATGCGACTCGATCGGGTGTGTCTGAGTAGTCGAGAATCAGCATTTGAAACTGCAAGAAAAGAAAACTGCGCAATTGGAACGGAGGGTAGTACTGGCTGCCTTTTGAATGCCCTGCAAGATGTCGGGTCGCGACTGGAAGACGGCTTCCAGCCGCTGGCTGTCGAGGCCGGCAACCATTTTTTGGTGAAATATTTGTTTTCCGTCCCAGAAATTCGGTGTCTTCTTGATGATGGGTTCGATGAAATTAACGAGATGGCGGCTGATTCGAAATGTCTGGGTAGAGGAAAGCGTCCCTTTGAATGTAGTGAAGTTTCCGGATTGTTTTCTCTGTCTCGACGCGACGTCGATAAAAAATTATGTGATGTGACGTGTTGAAGCTGGCGGCTGTTTGCTGAAGCGGCTGTTCCTGGTGCACTGCGGCACGGACTTACATAATGCGGCGGTAACAGGCCTATAGCAATTTGTACGGCGAACACTCGGGGCGGGCAGCGCCCCTTTTCTTACGAGGGGCCACTGATTCAGTCGAGTCTTCAAGGTTCCAAGGAGACAAAAGCGATGGCAATACTCGGCATTTACGGCCCTAATTGTCAAACACCTCGAGCCCTGTGGACCATGGTACTCTGATAGTTCAGCATAGGTATGTTTGGTCATCCCAATATTTCTCCAATATCTACAATTTCCAATGTATGGTGGTCGTTTCTCATTGCCAATTCCATGCTTCCGACCACCACAACAGCAGTTGCCCAAGAACCTTACATCATTGTTGTTATTTCCAGTATCCTTACTTCGCCAGCTGGATATAGGTGTGAGACATATTCCACATTAGCTTGAGGGAAAAAGCAAAGCAAGTTGGTAATACTGCGTAGAGGAGCTCGTTCATAATAGCATAGGTATTTGATCATCAGAAGTTAAGTCGCAGTGAAGGGAGAAAAAAAATACAGGTGCGAGGTCAGCCTTGTCTTATCTTTTTCCTTATCGCCAGCTAAGGGAGCTTGGACCATCCTTGGGGGACTTGCATTCCCCTGGCTGCCCCTGAAAGATGCGACGTCACAGTGGAGGATGCGCCCAAGGCCCCAAATGCAGTGGCACTGATTTGGCGCGCATCTTGACCCCGCGGTTTCCACTCGTCTGCTGTCACCAGCCGAACAACACATTAGGTAAGTCACTGCCGGGTGCCCCACAGCTTCCTTTCCTCGGAGGTCAGGCAACATCACGGACTTTGCACCTCCAACCTCGAGTCTTGCTAACGCCAGTTCCGCCCATGGGGTAGGCTTTGAATACCGAGCCTTCAACAGCACCCTAATCTTCCCAAATAATCATACACTGCTGAGCGATACCATGTCATTCTCCAATATCTACACTCACCGCAAGGTCGCGGAAACGGCGGCCAAGGGCTGCGATGTCTGCTACCGTGCCACAAGTAGCGTCCTGGTCGCTCCCGAAAACAAGGTAAAGCCCATAGTTTCTTCCCTGAAATGCGCAGCTAACTCGATCTTTAGGACTTTTTCTACGTTTGCCCCAGTCATCTGAAAGACAAGAACTTCTGCTCACCTATCATCGACAAAGAGGCCGTTGAAGCGAAGAAGAAGAAGGCTCTCGAGGACGAGGTTGCGCGTGTGAAGAAGGAGTACGAAGACAAACAAAAGAAGAAGAAGGAAATAGAAGAGAAGGACAAGGAGAAACAGAAAGACAAAGACAAAGACCAGGAGAAAGAGAAAGACAAGGACGACAAAAAGACAGAGGACGAGATGAAGGAAGACAGCGCCAAGGCAAGCTCTTTGATATCCCGCTTGTTGCTTCTTGAGTCTATCGGAAGACTGGTTTTGTGGGATATCGGCTAACAAACTTCAAGAACGGCACCGAAACGCCATCTCCGGCCGCGGAAGAGGAGCCACGCGTATTCGCACTTCAAAAGTATGAGCTCTTTTGGCGTGCTATATGAACGAAGTTGGCTTCAGCTAACACGGCTTAGGAACTTCTTCGGAGCCCGACTTGAGAAGAAGCGACAAATGGAGATCGCAAAGAGGAACCGGGAACGTCTTCAGCAACCAAACCTATTTCCATCAGTTCCGAAAGGCATGCCGGGTAGTTGAGAGATATTCACCACCGAAGCCCGAAAGACGGGACCGCAGTACAAGCACAATCGCCGGTTCCGCAGCCATTTCATGACCGTCAGCCCACTCGGAGCACATGATTCTCCATGCCACCACCCGGACCAGCCTGTCCTCATATACCGACTCGTCTGTATATACCCCCAAGTCAAGATGGTACCCATTACTAGGACAGGGATTCTAAAGCAATTTCTGTCCTAATCAGTCCTGCTGCATTAGCTCTCTCTATCTGGAGTCGGCGCCGGCTGTCATTCTTTCTCGTGGGGACAACGCTTCGAGGTTGCATTCCACTAGGGGAAAAGACATCATTGTCCAAGGAACAGCTCGTCATTGGTTCATTTACGTCTCTTTGGTTGCGACTTGGTTTACCTATATGCAGGTAAGACGACTGTAGTGGCCTTGGTGGGCCGGCGAGTTGCTGGGGAACCACAAGCTGCCGTGGAGGGCATTTCCGTCAGTATCCTTGGCGGCGATCATGGGCGTGTAACTATGAGACCTGGCAACTTCTCACTGGCCAAGCCAAGGATTACTCCAGAGATCCAGAGCTTCGATCTGGCGCGGAAGATCATAGCGGCTGTTTGCCGAAGGACTAGGGACTTCCGAGGGAGAAAACCTACGATGATTCGGTTTACCCCGCTAACCTCGATGCTCGAAGGATGCACAACTGGGGTCAATTGGGTAGATTTATGTTGTTTGGGCCCTTGCTGTCGGGTCGACGAAGGAAGCCGGCGATAGGATCACGCGGACGACTAAAGGCCGAAGATGCCGCCCCACGGCGATGGAACCCTCTATGTTGCCAACAGCACAATTTGATCATATATACTCCACTGATTTCCTCTTGGCCATCTCAATGCAGTGCATACTGCGAATCTCTATACGCCCTGATTCGTTCGAGGCCCGAGGAGAGGGGGACACACGCAAAGTTTGCCCGGCAGCGTAAGCCATGACGCATGTCAGCACTAGGCCTGACAAGGCACTTGAGTGGCGTGAAGGAGACAGCTGGAGTTCCATGAAGCAGCAAGCGAGGATGGCACAGGCCGCCCCAACCTGCAGGAAATGGTGTTGATGGTGGTATCTTCCCGAGACACTACTGGGAGACTGGGAATGTATGCTGCCGAGACGTTCGTCGTGGTCCACAAGGCCAAAGAAACACCCCCAACATCCTACAGTAGTCGGTAGGCGGCATGCATCTCCGTCCAAGAGAAGATTAGGGCTGACACGGACTGCTGGATCCGCGTGCTACCCGATGTCAATCGGATGGCGATCAATCGACACGCCTTGGTGAGCACTGCTGCGAAGAGTTCCTGTTTTAGAAGTCTCTCCCGAGCGTTTGGTGCATAACGTAGCTAGCGCTTAATACATCTGCTAAATCCCTCCTACAACTTACTTCTTCATGATTCGAGAAGCCGTAGCTTAGCTTCTACCCAACAGGCGAATTAACAGTTCATGAATATTGAAGGGTGTGATGAGGCTCCTACAAGGCCAATTCTGCCTCTCAAGCTGGGCGTGGCTTACATTACTCCAGCCCCTCCATATTACCGGTACTTCCCAGCCTACAACCTGCTTATGAGGTTCCAGTCATCTCTCCGTAAATCCTCGGGGCATGGAGAAATGGATCCCTGCAATTTGCAAAGCCATGGCAACGGTAAGTGCCGCAAGTGAGCATGTACAGGATCAAGGCAATTTGCTTATTCGGGCAATACGAAACGGGGAGGGCCCAAAGCCCGCTCAAACCAACGTCGAGTTGTCGACTAGTGCTTTCTGCCTCGGGCGGCCGCCACAGACATGCATACGCACGCTGACATCGGCAAGGGGCAGCGGGCGTAGGCTCATACGAAGGCATTAATGCTGCAGACGAAGATAGAGGCGGGACTCTCCAGGGTGCATGTAGGCACCGTAAGTACATGTATGCTAACTGCATGGTTGCAGAAAGCGTTCTGGTTTGAGCCCCCTGATTCAGGCCCTGGCTACAGGGCAGCAAATATGCCAGGCTGCGTGAGATGCACAGCTACAGTGACAGTGCCGATGCTGTGTCTCTATTTGGCGCTCTCGCGGTGCCGAACTTTGTTGATTGATCCTAACTCGAGGCAAATCAGATAGGCATATCCAGTGGCCCTGGCGTAATCACTATCGTCAGAATTACGGTACGCCTCGCACGAAGCTTAAGCCTTCGGTCCCTCATAACTCGAAACCGCCACTCAACTGGGCAAAGATCCAAAATCTGCCCTGGTCGAGCGGTCAGCAAAGGCTTGATGGGACTTTGGGAGCACTTGTCAGTCCGGCTCTCTGAGCCTCTGTCGGGTACAATCAGCCTATCTCAACCATCGGGCCTGCAAGCGGCACTTGTTGCTGATCTATGGACTAGTCAGGCCAACCACCTTGAACAGTGCCAGCCTTACGGCTATGTGGTGGTCTAGACATGGGGACATAGAGTCTTGGTTTGCTGGAAGCCTCGCGTGGCTTTTGTTGCCTTTTTAGCTCTGTCACCGAAAAGTCCTAGACCGTGGTTGGGTAAGAGCTTGGATACTGCCTCGAGAAATCCTAGTTCCTGAGCCAAACTAACACCCTCAACACCTGCCAAGTTTTACAAGACTTTGGCAAGTCGATCACCGTTGGCTTCTCCAGCATAGAGGTGGGGTCTCCTGTGACGCCAAACTTTACATACGAAACCTTCACAACACACCTAGGCGATGCCGCAGACCTACAGGAGGAAGAGTCTTGCCCGTTGCAGGGGGGGGGGGGGTGAACTGGAGTTGGTGTGAGGCTCACACTCTTTCCCTTCTAAGCTCTATGCCATCTCGTCCACTTCCCGTACCCAGCTGAGATAGAAGTTGCGCAACAGATCATAGCTCTTACATGGGATTGACGAAGATTGCATCCGGACGAGGGAGGGGGTGGGCCAATCGCGATCCTTCACGCCACAGGCGTGTCTACAGTCGCGAAGCTTGCGCCTCGGTGTCGAGGTAGAGTGCATAGCGCATGGCTCGGAGGGGTGTAAGTGCCATGCAGCATCATAATGGGGGATTGTGAGGAATACAGGGGGCGGAAGAGAAACGAGGGGGCGAGAGGCAAAGGAGGTACGAGTAAACTCTAGCGGTCACTCTGATGCGGGAGTGTGTGCTGATCATTTTGCCTGCCGGAATTTCGGATTTATAGGCTGACCCATCTTTAGCTGTGAGACAGATCTCTGATGCTGAATGGTTTTGCTGAAGGTACATAGTGGTTGTATATCGTTTGCCAGTGGGCTGGGAGATGTGATAACTTCACCGAGCTCGTTGTTATCGTTGGTTTTGTGGTTCTTAGTCTCCGCGGAAGATGAATAGTCAGCAGGTCATGATCATCAGACGTTCCACTTCCGTTAAATGTCACATGACTGATGGTTAGTTGAGGTCTTCACCGCCATAGACTTCACATTGTGGTTGACTTTTGTATGCTGGAGAACAATAGCCCCTGTGGCGGTTCTTCATGAAACCCACAAAACATGTCGATAGTTTATCTTGATATCACATTATTCGAGAAGCGAGCTTTCAAACAATTACGCCACTTCTGTGTGATGCCGTTCGAAACTGCTGGGATCCAGACGCCCGCTTTAGCGAGCATCTCTGCTTACGAGTCACTGTGACTCATTGGACGCCTCGGACTTGGCGCTCGGAAGCCATTCAAGTACCTCACAATTCAAGCCAGGATAATCTCGACACTACATGTAGGCATAGGGAAAAGCTCAAGCTGCGTTTGACACCGGGGATCAGAAACCGGCATTGGTGTAGGCTAGGGCTCTCACGGCGGGTGACAGGGTTACGATGCGATTTCGTTGATTCTAGATTCCACATCTTGTCAGCTTGTCAGCACGATGGCGCCGGGTCTAGGAGAGGAGATAGGCTTGCACACCTACTTCCCCTTCTTTCGATCTGTCGTCACATATTCTGCAAGCCAAGACGGCAGTGGGATTGTGATGGCTTTTCCCTCGCCGTGACTTTGCTGACATGAGAATTCGGCTGTTTCATGATAAGAATGGAGTCATTACGCGGCATGGTATATAGAAGTGCTTGTGACTGGGCTTGAAACACTGGCGATGTTGTCGCTTTTTGGGGTGCATAGCCTACCATGTGCCTCACAGGAGGAGAACCAAGATTGCGTAGTCGATGGAGGGGATATCTTACGTGAGAACTCTATCCATCGCCCGGCTTGTCAGTCAGCCACAAACTTGCCCAGTCTCGCAAGGCACTTGAGCAAGCATCTAGCTCTGTGGGATGTCGATCACAAGACCCAAGCTACCTGTATGTGGGCTTTTTTGTAGAGGCACAGGCATCATGGATGCTGACAGCTTATTTGTGACAGCTCAGGACTCGCTCAATTGATGTGATCGTGACACAATGGTGATGAGGCGTCAAGCTGGGGTTATGGCAGCGCAATCCAATCAAGTTTAACTTGTCACACCTCGGTTCTTTGCCTAACAATCGATATCTCTGTTTGGTCAGTATTCCAGGAGTTTGATATCAGTCTTCTTGAAGCCGCGCGCTTCGTTAAAGTGAGATGTGTAGATGATGTGATCACGTTGCCTTGGCCACGTATGGAGAGAGAAATAGCCGTAGCAAGACCAGCTCGGGATTTCCGGGTGATGAATTTGAGGCGTGGCAAGCAGAAGCTTTTTCTCTCATGCAGTGGCGAGTTGTAGACGGAATGCAACCCCTTCACAACGTGCGCCTTTGAATCCCTTATTCAGTCTATCACTTGAGTTGAGAGATAATTTCAAGCTGGAATATGAGTTTATCTCTATAGTTTGAGGACATAACATTAAGAAAGAATGTCATAAGTCCATGGCATAGGAGCTGTCATACAACCATGGATAGGAGTGCATACTTCATCAATGGAACTTAATGCTGTAACTGTACCCCTGAGGTGAAATCAGAACCATTCATCTTCCTAGACTGCTGCAGCCTGCTAGCTGAAAACTAATGTTAGACACATCGACTGACTCTCTGTTCTCCGAGGACGAGGCTTTTTACCAATCATCACATGTTGAGTTCCATGGTATTTCACGCAGAGCTTGGTCGATAGCGACAGTCGGTAGGTCAGTGGCCGCATCAGCAATCAGCATCGGGTGACAAGCATACCGCAAGACCATATCAAAATGGGCAGGTAGGTTATTGAGAGATTTCAAGAAAAGATTTCTCATCAAAATATTGAATAATCCTTGGTGTCTAGAGACCAAAGAGATGGGAACCCAGCTAAACGTACTTATTGAGATTGAGCTTTGGGCACTGCCATTGTGAATACAAGATATAGACATGTGCATAACAACTATATGAAAAAAACCCCATCCACCCTTTTAGTCGACTCTCAAGGTAGCCTGAGACTTGAGGTTCCTACTGCTAGAGCCAACGTAAATCGCGTACTCTCCGCTTTCAACCTTCCACTCTTGTCCGACAACATCCCAAACACTCAGATCTCTCCGTCTCAGAGGGAAGGCTACGTCAGCTTTCTCTCCAGGACGGATCACAGCCTTCTGAAACCCACGCAACTGTCTGACTGGCTCCCCAGCTGCTTCGGGGAAGGAGATGTACATCTGGGCTACTTCGGCGCCTTGCAGAGAACCAGTGTTGGTAATGCTGGTCGAGACAGTTGCCACAATATCCCAGAGATCCTCGCGGCCACCGACTGTCTTGTCTCCAGTCGCGAATCCGCTGGTAAGCTTGGAGGAGGCTTCAACCATGACATCTGAAGAGTATTCGAAAGTGGTATAAGACAAGCCGTATCCGTAGTCGTACCGAGGCGTGATGTTGTACTGGTCAAAGTACTTGTAGTCGATGTAGTTGCCATCCGAATAATCCAAGTTCAACTCCGTCTCACTAATCATCGTATCCGGGTTATAGTCGCTCTCATTCTTAGCAATAGTGTGGACGAGTCTACCAGAAGGGTTGACTGCGCCGAAGAGAACGTCATCAATTGCGTTGCCGGATTCTTGGCCCAGTGCTCCAGCATACAACACACCGGTGACGTTCTCGTGCTCAACCCAGGCATCAACCAAGCGAGGACCAACAGTGTTTATCACCACAATGGTGTTGTTACAGACGTCGGCGACGGTAGTCACGAGCGTGTCTTGGCCGGCATTGGTCAACTCCGTGCGGTCGGCACCCTCGCCGCCCCAGGCATTGAGGAAGACAATGCACGCATCCGAGTCCTCAGCCACTCCAGTGGTGGACTCGGTGAGTTCGGTGCCGGAGCCCTGCATGCCGCTGAAGGACGTCTCGGAGGTATCGTTAAGCCACCAACGGAGCATGAAGCCATCCTTGGCGGCACGTTCGTTGAAGAGCTGAAGCGGCGTGGACAAATATGCCAGCGAGCCCATGGCGGATCCTCCGACTACAGCCATGTGGCCTTGCATTGTCGAAGGCTCGCCGTCGTAGACGCCAAGAGCGGTATTTGCACCCACGTACCGGGGGCCAGCATGGAAGCCGAATATGCTGATACTCGACTTGTTGACCAGCGGGAGCGCGCTGTTGGTGTTCTTGAGCAAGGCAATAGACCCAGCAGCATATTGTCTCGCCATGGCGCTGTGGTTGCCGCGGTCGTCGATGCGGTCCGTTACGCCTGCCAGGCTGGGATAACCGTTATCCTGCCCCAAGTGAAAGTAGCCCATCATGTTACGAATCACCATGTCGTCGAGTCTCTCCGAGGTAAAGCTGCCGTTGGTGAGGCCCACGCCCAGTGTCTCATTGGACCAGTAACTGCTCGAGGCGAGATCCATGCCAGCGTTTGCGGCATTGATGCCCGTCTTCTGCGCGCTGACATCGGCAGACACAATGCCAGGGAACCCGAGCTCGACTTTGAGATACTTGGCGAGGAGATCCTGGCTCTCGCATGAGTATGTTCCGTTAACCTTGTTCATGGCACACATGGCACCACCCATGCCATTGTAGACGGTATCGTAGAAGGGCCACAGGTAGGTCTCGTGAAACGCCTTGTCGCCGATGGTAATAGTGTAAGAACCAGAGTCGTCGTCAGATGTCGTGCCATTCGTTGTGGTGTTCGTCGATGATGCCTGGCGCGCTGTCAGGGTCGAGTTGGTTGATCCACTTGGAGGAGATCCGCCTCCTCCCATGCCACCGCCACCAGAGCCGGTACTCATGCGATTTGTCTCTTGCTCGTTGAGGATGAAGTGCTTAGCACTAGCTGTTACACCAGCAGATGACATTCCCTTCACGACTGCGCCGGCCATAATTCCAGCCTGATAGCTGTCCACGCCGTACGTCTCACCGGAACGACCGCCCCAAGCTGAGCGTCCGAGAGGTTCCAGTGTAGGTCCGTAGGCCATGTTGATACCCTTTCCCTTGAATTCCTGGCCAACGCCATGTCCCTGGCCCTCTGCGGCTGCTGTGTCCCATGTCATGGCCATCGCCAAACCGGCGGGCCATGTCGTGACGTAGAAATAGGTAAGAGGGTTGGTAGCGGAGTCAAGGTTGTGTAACGCGGTCCAGTTGCCTCCATCACCACCTGCAACAATTGAAATCTTCTCCTCGGTCGTGAGCGTAGATACAAGCGCCGACGCCTTGTCATAGGCATCTTGCCAAGCTCCTAGCTTGACTGTTAACATATTGGTAAGCGTTTGCTCATCATCAAGTAAGGAGGGCACATTCAAGAGACGTACCCGTGCCAGAACTCAGGAGCTGCTCTGTGTAGTTGGCCGAAGCATCGTCGGTCAAGGTGCCAGTCACAAAAGTGAGTATAGCTAGAACCCAGGCGGTTGATGGGCGGTACATCTTTGGAGAAGGTGCTGTCCCACCTAAGAAGTAGACCAGGGAGGATGACTCGGGTGTGTTGAAAGGGGCAGTTTCTCGATTCTGCAAGACTAATTTGTCAGAGACAAAAGAATGACTTAGGCGATGACCACCAACAGATTAGCATCTGTACCCTAATCAAGATCGGAGTTCAGCTCTGTATACTTAGACAATAGTTGCCAAGACCCAACTCTTATACCAACCGCCATGATACCTCTTGCTCTGCTGCATCGGTTTTTCTTCGGCTCAAGAAGTCACAAGACATGGGGACTTAGGCAAAAAGTGGTGCAAAGCTTACGACGAGCCATGTCCACAGCCCCGTTGGAGGTCGGATCCAGGCGCCGGGCTCGGTGAGCGTGACTGCCGGGGCGGCTACAAAATCCGAGGCTGTGAGCTTGCCTTTTGCCCTGGTCGGAAATTGTCCGCTCGTTCCGTTGTATGAGCAAAATGAGTAGGTTACGGGCGTCGGGCAAGACAGGTATTAGTAACCCCAATAAAGAATGGCATGGACGGCACCAGGCCATCACCAGATGCTTTGAGCATTCTGACCTCCTGGAGACGCGTCCTCAGAGGTCCAGCGTCCGCTTGTCATCCAACTAAATAGAAACGCCGAAGACTCTATCACAGGAAAACCACGCAATGCGGCTTGCGAAAGGCTTGAACTCCACGCCGAGAAAAGGGGCAGCGATTCACGTTTGTGACGTGGGTTCGGCCCAATGCCGACACCGATGTGCAGATCCGATGAACAACCCAGGCGATTGAAACAATACGGAGCCAGAAAGCCAATTCTATTGGAGGCTTCTCCTGTCAGAACGGAATTTGTGGGCTCGAGTCTGAACTTCCTAGGTTTGCTGGATTGTGGGCGAACGCCGGACCGGCACTTGGGGGTGGGGGTTCCACGTGTCGGTGCCTACCGATGACCCAATGTGACCCAAAGTTGGTCAAACTGGAGATGGTATTTTATAGTCTCATCTCTTCACATGTATAGGAAGCTTGTTTCTTTCCATCCGCTCTCAAAGTAGGGATCGAAGCTAAATGCTGTCTGCCCACTCTAATATAAATGTTGCTATCAAGCTTGCAGGTTATGCTAGGATCGTCACTGATTCTTCCGAGCCGAAGGACCTAGGAAACCAAGCCATAAGTCTCGGACTTTGCTATGACCCACTCATATAGTGACACATAAGGCGATCACTTGACAACCTTGAAGTGCTTTTGATCCAAGAGAATAACGACATCGGAAAGTGGCCTGGATTCCATTTGAACGCCCGACTAAACTCTTTCATGCAGACGACGACTATGGGGCCAAACGGTGGTAAATGTACGGAGTAAGTAGTTATCTCCACTCAGTCTGCCTTCCACAGCCGGCCCTTGAGTTGTGTAATTCTTACGAACAACGAATATCTGGTCATGTTGAAAGGTTGCTAGAATTCAGGGAATGGCCGGAATCACTTAATATCAAATCGATGAGCTTTGCCTGAAATAGAAGCTAAAGTTAACTACAAAGACTTCATTCATAGATGACCAAAATCGACTACCCATGCTTACAAGTACGTCAGACAGTTTATTACTAAACGCAAAACCCCAGACACTATACTTATATATCTTCGTACGCCGTCAAATGCTTCCGGTCCATTCAGTTCTCCCGGAATGTCTTGCTTGTTCAAATGCAGTGTTTAGTTCTTCTCGTTGCTCATCAGTCAGCCTTGACCTGTGAAGGCCCAAGTCTCGATCTCGCAGCGTCCCTCCGCTCCGAGCAAGTAACACGGAGAGTTTCATTCTGTCAGCGCCCAGCAACGTCGTGACGAGGCAAATGTCTAGCGGCGATAACCCGTCAACGTTCCGCAAGTTGGGATCCGCACCGTACTTCAGAAGGAGTGATAGCGTCTTTGTGTCCTTTGCGCCACCCTCAACCCTGAACCTTGAGTCGACATGATGGTGTAACGGCGTATTTCCGGCAGCATCCGTGATATTGGGGTCGACTTTCCTTTCGCAAAGGAGAAATTGGACTAGCTCTGCGTTATCGTATGCAGCTGCTTGATGGAGAGCATGAAGCTCCGCAGCTTCGTGTGTCGTCAATGAAGAGCCTGCGTCAACAAGAAGCCTCGCCATATCCACGGTCTTTTCGTGCGCTCGCATTCTACCGGTTCCTAATAGGAAGTAAAGGGCGTTAGCTCCGTGAGAGCTCACGGGGTTGTAGCCCATCGTCGTCTGCAGCGCCAGGCAGGGAAAGCTGGCGTTATATTCGTCGCAATAGTCCTCCACATACGGCAGCGAGCCATAGTTCCCTGCATCCAGTCCCGGTTGCACTACTGCCCTCTTGTTGGGGCCCACGCCAGCTTTGTGGTTCAACAAAATTTCAAGGACATCTTCCCTTCCGCACAATGCCGCCCAGTGCAGTGCACTCATGTCGAGTCTCCGTGGCTCCCTCCACCAAACCTGGTACTCACAATGCTCACAATACCGAAAGCATTCGTTCGTCCATTGCAGCGGCATTGTGTGATCGTCCGCATCTGCATTTGCGCCGTTTTCCAACGCAAGCTTCAGGGCCCGGACGTTGCCCCTTTTCGCTGAGATTAGCAGAGCTGAAGAATGGTTCTGTTCCGCATCCCTCCGATAGAGCACAGGCGTGATAAGTTCGTAGAGTGCGCGGCACGAAGCTGCCAAGTTTGCAACGTCTCGCCAAACGTCAAAGCGAGGAAGCATGCAAAAGGGGCACATCTTTTCGGTCTCATATGGTAGACAAGATGACTCCCAATACTTTTCATAACCGAGAGAAACCTCTTTGGCGTACAAATCGAATAGTGCATCCACAATGCAGAGGATAATCTCAGAGGGCAGACGTCGTGTAATGCCAGGGGCATTCGGCTTAGCCAGCGCATGGTGATATCGGCGCTTTTCTTGTGCATCGCCGTACAGCGGCACATGGCTCCATACACATGGACATCCGAAGAGTGCCGGTACCTTTTCGTTGGCCGTGGCGGGAAAATCTAGTCTAAAGATCAGCTACGTTCCGACGATGCCGGTGGGCATGGTGAGGATTGCGCAGTTGGAGCTGACTTACGTGAGTGGGCCATTCTGAACTCAGGCACTACAAGCCAAGCATGGAATAAGTGTAAATACGAGCGTTCTATAGCAATGATTTCTATTATATCGCAACTTAATGACGAACGTCGTGATAACGAGTGTGGTGATGAAGAAAATCAACGCTTACAGGAGTGAGAATAGAGAATTTCACCATCTCCTGAGCGGAAATGCCATCACCATCACTGAGAGTCATTGACGGAAATTTTTTCGTCTCAGTTGCCGACCCCTATTGCCAAATCTCCAGGGTACGCCTGCATGTCATTGCAGAAGCGTTGGGCAATTCTAGAAACCGTGTCATTTGGCTGTCAGAGTTCAAGGGACATCCCTTGTTCAGTGCGTGGTGCAATGCTGCTTACTCATAAACTTTCGAATCATTGCATGAACGGTCCGGAGCGAACTCGGAGGCAACGGTTAGTAACTGCAATTTCAAACACGACGATTATATCTCGTCACTAAAGGGTCTCTTGGCCAAATTTCGGAAGAAATGATGAGCCACTCACCTTAGAAGGAACAGCACGTAACGTTGGTTGCGTAACAGTTTATTGCTCAGAATCTATCGATTGCTTCGATGACGATATCACATCCACCACAGTTCTCAGCGATAGTTAAGGTCTCCAAGAACACATTTGATTTTAGAATTTAGATCGAATACTTCAAAAACCGCGCCAATTCGGGTGTCCAACTGCGCTTAGGGTCATCGAGGGCTAAGCCAAGTCCGTGTCCTCCCTCCGGGATGATGAGCACTTGCGTTGGCCGCTTGTAGACTGCCATGGCCTCCGCAAACATGAGCGTGTTCTGCACAGGAACAGTGGTGTCACTAAAAGTATGGAACAGGAAGGTTGGCGGGGTGGTCCCAGAGACACGATTCTGCGCTGACAGCTCGTGCTGCAACTCCGCGCTCGCATTGGCGCCAATGAGGTTGTCGCGCGAGCCTTTGTGCGTGTAGTTTCCCTCAAGGGTAATGACGGGGTACGCGAGGATGCCAAAATCAAGACCAGCCTCTGGGTTGGTGAGTGTTACGGCAGAGAGATGACCGCCTGCCGAGAAGCCCCAAATCCCGAGTTTGGTGGTGCGGTTCTGCGCTCTGATGTACTCGAGGGCGTCCAGTGCCTCATTTTGTGGTGTTGGATAGAGCGGTGCCGTTGCGTTTGAAATAGTAGTGTAGTCAAGAACCCAAGCATCAATGCCGAGCTTGTTCAGGAACCCCGCAGGAATGTAGCCCTCCTTTGATATGGACACGCGGGCATATCCGCCTCCGGGACAAACGAGAACTCCGGTACCAGTCGAATTCTCTGCCGGGAAGTACGTGATTTGCGATGTTTTGAGTCTACAGAATTTGTTAGAACGAAGTAGTTATCAACGTGTTTTCCGATGTTCTTACCTCTTCACAACTCTATGGGCATCGAGAAATCCATCGCTGTTGACCTCCGTCGACATTACGAGTGCACCACTGAGGAGAAACCCCCAGGCCAATGCTAAAACAGACTTCATATTTCTTAGCTGCGCCAAGGACAGTATATAATCAGGGATTGTGCGTCTTAGCTCACATCTTACTACAATGATCGTTCAGCCCAGGAACGGCCACTAGATATATATCAACAACTACTCCGGGTACCCCGCGCAATGCAGTGTCGACGTTCATACCTACCGACCTATGAACAGCTACTCCGGTTGTCCGGCCCCCATGTTTTGATTTGAATGCTGCACCTCGTCATATCAAAAACCGAAAGACTGTTACCTCACATGAACCTTGGTGAAATCCACCAATGGGAGCCTAGCACTAGTCAACTAGAGCACATCGTCACCGGCGCGCTAGAGCGTGCTTCTTAGAGTGGAATCTCTCGCGGTTATCCCATGTTAAGGTTGTGGGTCAAAAGCTGGGGTTCGCGCAAAGTAATAACGATTCGATAACTTTTTTACCAATACTTTTCGGCGCGCCTACCAAGCCTCAGAATGAGGTATTCATGAGGAGAAGTTAAATGCTATCAACGCTAGTGTCGAAATCACTAACAGGCGGCCACCTGTGAATTTTTCTCAATCATTTAGAAGGAGCTTTGGACACCCTTTTCATTGTGATACCGATATTTTGGCATTATGTGATTAGAATAAAAACCGTTATGTCCGCACTTCAATTACACATAAGATTCGGTGCGACTAGGTCTATGAGCCAGCTATGGTCTATGATAAGAACTTCCGTCTGAAAGCTCACGTGATTGACCGGGCGGCTGTAAACCACAGCATGTTTAGGAAATCTTGCAATGCTTGGTAATGTTGCTTCGAATACATCTTTGAGAGAGCGCAGTGCTAATATGTCAAATTCCTTACGATAAATAACATGTGAAGAGAAAGTGGCGCTCAGGTACACATAATTACATGTACTGATCAGTGCAAAGATCAAATGCCTCACTGGGACAGCAGGCCCAAGCCAGTGTGCAAGTCCCTAATCATACGCTTGTGAGGGGCCTCAGCCGCGCCACCTGTGGTAAGCACAGTTGCGTTTCTAATCATCTCGACCACCTTGAGGATGTCATCTTGTGTAACAGCGTTCTCCTTCTTGACCCAGCCCAACTCAGCAGGAAGGCGCTCGTTTTCTGCAAACCACATATTAGTCTACAGTTGTCTCAAGAAGCTATGTTTGATGTGTCTCTTACGGAAGAAGTATTCGACCAGTGTCTTGTTGACGGTTCCGGCGGTCATATCGCCAAAGACAATGATGGGGGCAGCGACCTCGCCAAGACTGAAGTTCTCCACGGTTGCAGTGAAGGTGTAGTTGGGGTTGAAAGCTCTTGAGGTGACCTGTCGTGCCAATTTGCTGTTGGCAAGCTGTTGCGCATCCAGGGTATCCTTTGTCCAGTAGGCTCTCGACTCGTCGAAGATGGATTGGTTGAAGACATGATTGTTGCCAAAGGCAGCATCGGTGCGACTGTGGACAAGGTGTTAGTGTAGGCCAAGTCTGGATATACTCGTCGCTCCATAGCTCGAACAGGAAGAACCAAAGCCTGGATATGTCGAGGCATTGTTCTCCTACAGACGGGCAGAGCTTAAACTTACCTCAAGCTAGCATCGTGCTCCAGGACATTATGAACGTTAAGTTGGTCCCTGATACATGTTGGATTAGTGGTGCGTTGCGCCAAGACTTCAAAGGGGCTTCTTACAGAGTGAAGAATGTGGCATTGGGTTCTGGGTTGGCAATAAGGGCCATGTTAAACATCAGGGTTCCAAGATCGGTCCCGAAGTTGAGACCGTCCTGAAGACCTTTCACAACAACGTCCTTCGTCAGGTTCTTGCCGTCGTGGGAGATGAAGCCGTGGTTGGCCAAAGTGTTCATCATTGGGCATGGGCCACGGACTACATTATCAGCACTGGAAGCTCAGGTTTGGTTCATCAGTATAGTGTACTCACAGTCATCAGGTCCAGCAGGAGTCCACTCAGTGGGGGAAGCTCTGCGGAAGTGAGGGTTGGCCAAGTGAGCAGCAGCCAGGTGAGGATTGGCTGAGGCCACGCCAAAAGCAGCGGTGATGAAGGTGAAAGACTGCTTCATTTTGAGTTGGTGAAGATTGGTGTCAGTTTGAGGAGCTAAGAAACGAATGAAAGATGAGATGATTGCTGTCTGTTGCCAATTTTCTTCCGACGAACCCTTCTCACGGCCTCATATTTATATTCAATAACGCCGAGAGCTCATTACACATACATCTCTCGCCCCCTATATTCATTTCCGTTTTATCCAGAGGTGACCATACATCATGACGGCCAGCCCTCTCCTCACACCGGGGCTATGTCGTTTCCCCGTTCATTCGCCCCTGGTTCAGAATCATGCCAACATATCGATGTCCGCAGATCGTCTCGTCCGAACATTTCGGTATCGCTCCAAACTCCCCATCTACAACTCCACGGGATATTTTGAGAGCCAATCAGAGATAGTATGATGACCATTTTGCATGGTTGTCTTTGCGGAGGTGGTGGGTGGCTACAGGCATAGGTGCATCTATTCCCAGTGAAACGCGGTGCCGCTCAGGCGTTGCCGAGCCAGCCTATACGCGGAGACAGCTTTACGATACGTCATGGCGACCTACCACAGCGCACAACACCAAACATAAAGACGCTCAAATACGCGGAGTTTGGAAACGAACTACGAATTCTCAACAGAAATACAACGACACCGCCCATTCAGAGAGCTCAGTCGAGCGGTCAACCACGTTGCACGTCAAGGCCCGTCTGAAACAATCTGCTCCCGTCTGCGGCATTACAGCCAAGCCAATGGCCGTAAGAAGCTTACATTAGAGATCACGGCTATGTAGGCCAAGCATCAATACGCCGTACGTATAGGGACAGCCAATCATAGCCCCCAAGTTTCAAACCCACTTCCACGTATTCACGTGGATCGACAAGACCCCCGTCCACCTTTAATGTTATTCTCCGGAAGTATCGACATACCGCCAAAGTCCGGTAGCTCCCCTTCACTAAGAGGTTTCCACTGGACTTCATATGTCATTCAAAACAACGAAGAGGCTAAGCTTCTTAGCTAAAGCATCACATCGCCCCCAGCTTCCAGTACTTCAATCAATCTGCAGCCCTAAAGTATCGCGCGATCCTCATGAACCTGGATCCGGCAAGCATTCCGTCCTCAACCTCTGACGTCCTCGACAAGACCTCAACCCCGTGTTTGAACCATTCAACGCCCTCCGCCTCCCACGAGTGGCACCAAGAAGGCTAAGCCTAGTCCCTTCCATGAGCACTGATTCGCCGGCGTGTATCTCACGGGTACCGCACTCGAGGCCCGCCGACTTCATGCGGTTCGAAGCAAGGCTGAGTTAGGAGGGGCGGCGGACAGTTCTGAATCTTTCCCAAACTTCGGGCTCGGTTTCGGCGTCGGTTTCGGCGACTATCTCGGCCAACGGCCCCCGAGTGCGCCTTGATGCGGAGTTCTGCCGTCTCCTCGCGACGACAATAACAACGGACTACTCCGCCCCCCTTCCGTCCCGGTAGAGTAGACACGGGGGAGGTTCGCCTCTGATGACCACGACGCCACCGCCGCCCATGTATCTATCTTGTCGGATACCCGGGACGAGATCATCACTCTTCGACTTTGGTCAGCGGACTTTGGAGACGGAGCTCATGCTAAGACCGTGGCCAGTCAGAGGACGTCAAGGATTCGAATAGTCTGCTGCAGCATTCATAGCCAGCTCCGCCATTGTTGACAGTATGTCAGATCAGGCTAGTAGAAGGCATCTACAGCTCGATAACCCAGCTTCTGGCCGGCAAGTGTGCCTCCGACAACAACGCCCCCGAGACCGGTCCTTGCGAAGACGAGTCGACCACGAGGCTCGACGTAGCGTGAGGACTTCCGCAAGCCATCCAACGCTATACGACATACCGAAGAAGCATTCTAGGGCACTTCGTCAGCAACATGGAGATCACCAGGGATCAGCGCGGAGGAGGATGAAGATGCGGAAACATCTTTCGGGCACCAGAATCTGACATGATGCCAGCCCAGATGCGCGTCTCCGGATTGGACAACATACGGCTCATCTCAACATTTGACAGCTGAGCCAACAAACCTTCACACCCACAAAAGAGACACGCCTGATAGCATCCCGCCGCATCGAACTCACCCTACCCTCCCATCCCACCTACCGACAGCCCATCGAACACTAGTCTCCGGCGCATGTAGCCAGCCCTGTGCCGCAGGAAAGCACGATCAACCACGTGAAGTCGAGATCCCCGATGTTCATCACCAACTACACAGCCCACCGGACCGCGTCACGCAACATTCGGGAAGAGGGGGGCTGACTGAGCACCACCCTCGACAGAGATGGCGGATCAAGGAAATGTGACGCCGTCCCTCTGACTTTCAGGAACCGTCATCATCGTCAGCATTCTGCGACGCTTACATCAGGTCTTGGGGATGCAACCCTAAGCAACTTGACTAAAATCATGGTCAGATCGATTCGAAAGAGCTTCTCCCACACGTCTAATCGCTATCGCCAAGTCTCATTTACGATACCTCATTTTCGTCTCTGGTCCACCGCCCACTGGCCAGCCTTGCTGTCCACACGGGGCTCTTCACAGTCAGCAACCCCCGAAACACCTCGGAATTCCGCATCTTCCTCGCATCCCGTCTCTTGCGTGGTCCGATCATAGAGTAAGCCCAATCACATCGCCAATGGTCTCAGCCTAAGCCAAGCCAAATGAGAGACGGCGTAGAATAAGCTCCCTCTCACGCGCTAGTTCAGACTGTCAGGCTGCCAGACAATTCCAAAGTCCCAATATCAAATGAACCAAAAAAAAAAAGTGCCGGAGTTCCACCAACGCATCCCAACCTTCTAGACCAAATGCCTCTCACCCTTCACCCCGCAAAAACAAGAGCCTAGAATCAACACTAAACGCTCATATGATGGGTCTAGAGCGACTATAATCGGATCCGGACCCTACGGCCTTGGTCTCTCCCACATCACCCGTTAGGGCTGGAATGCCCGGCGCCACCAATCTCCAACACCAAGTCTCTATCCCTCTCCTATTCCAAACCCACATCAAAAGTTTTGCATGATGACGACGTCCGCTACGGCCATAACATCCATAACCAAACAACAAACCCGTCCGCATCTGACAATAAACGTGCCTCCCTCCGCCCAACCACCGGACCCCCCCCCCCTTCCCCGTTCAGAACGGGGTGAGTGAAGATGTGGACCCGGTGTAGTCCCACAGCGCAAGAACACACGCCCACCATGTGAACGCATCAAAACGACCTAAAGACCACCGCCCTTCCGCACACCCTCCCCCCTTCACAGCCCAGTTGCGATGTCCCAGGTGCTAGTACGGGCCCCGTCGCCCCATCGGAGATTATTTACGTAGAGTAGACTGGGCAGCAGGGCAGAATCAGGGCCAGGGCACCAGGCGAGCAGGAAGGAATACAGGACGCTCAAGGGTTGAAGGGGGTGCGGTGGCATGGACCGCATGGTAGGGCAAGGCGGCGAGGACGGTAAGGATTCTTTGGCTCAAGGGGGGAGGGGGTTCACTTTTTGCGCTCATCTTCATGACGAAGAGCCTTAGGGCGCAGGGTGAAGATGGGATATGGGGAACAAAGTTCAAGCCGTCCGTCCCATCGCCTACGCGCTCGAAACTTAAGCCGCGGTTGTAATGCGCTGGGGTGGTTCCGGGGGAGTGAATAGTGCCAAGAGGAAAGGGGGGCGCATCCTCTTCTTTCGCCGCAGTGTCGGACCAAAACATTATTGACCTCAGCACCAGGGCGAAGGAGAAATTGCCAAGACATTTTCACCTCCAACGTCAACCATGGAAACGAACCCCTAACTTACGGAGTATGGAGGACCCAGTAGGCGATTGCGTACGCACGCTGCTTTGATATCGACGAGATAGTTTACATAGCAATCGGGGCTAGTGTTAGTCACGCGTGGGAAGGTAGTAGCGGCAGTAGGAAAGTTTAGCTTGGTGAGATTGATGTGCGGCGATTTGTCTAGGATGAACCAGGCCAAGAAGGGGGCCATCCCGATGAATAAATCGCGAAAATCGCAAATTGTCACCCTTTGAACGGCACTAGCAAACGGCACTACTGCTTCACACTACACTACATCCGAGACGAACCTCCGTTCCTGGTCCCGTCGTTAGAAGATCCCCATTTTCCCAGCATCTGGCTAGTTTTCTTGATTCCTCATGGCATCAAGTTAGCGGGAAAAGTACCCCTTCCCCGTTCCCTTGGATGCCTCCCTGCAAGATGCAGGATTGCAGTGGCAGATTTGACAGGTTTACACGTACCATTGAGATAATGAGTGATACGCAGCCTAGTTATTACGGACCCGCGATATCTGACTCAAATGGCGAGCGTCATCGATCCCTATCGGTAAATGCTTACTTTCTATGAAGAAATACCGAACCACCCCACCCGCGCGCACCGAGATAGAGTGGGACGTGATGTGAGTGACAAGTATCCGTAACATACGGATGCAAAGCAGTTTACAGATACATGACAAAGTCGACTGTTACGCAAGACGAACACGAGGTTGTACGAATCAATCGCTCTCTCTCTCATGCCCATAGACGAACCACGGTTGCAAGACCTCACGGCAGGAGATGGGAAGGTTCCCGCAGTGGAACCTTCATTCCTCTTTTCCCTTTCGGAACTTCCGTCCGTGCCATGAATGATCAACAGAGACAGGCTACAAAGTCACACAGAGAGAGAGATGGAGAAGCCGGACAGAATATGACAGAGAGTTGTGAGAGTCAATTCTCTGTAAAAGTTGGGACGATTACACCCCCTCCGGAGCCATCTTACGAACCGCTGACAAAGCATTGTCGTTTTGGAGGCTCCTGGTCAATGGAGCAGAGCAAAAGTAACAAAAGTAAGTAGTGTCCCCGAATAGCAATAAACACCCCCCAAATGGCAGCGGAGCAACCGCAAGTATCCAGCAAGGCTGCAACTCCACGGCACTGCCTTTTCGCAACCCGACCCAGAAAAGATGCACTCGCCTTACTCATTAACCCAAATCTACCCGCCCCCCTTCCACTCTGACAGGCACACGAACAGCGCTTGATAACGACCCACTCGACCCTCCCCCCTACCCCAGGCGGGCTGGATGCTCCTTGACCACCAGCTATGCCTTCTCCCTGCTCTGAGAGTATCCGTACGGATTACCTGAGTCTTTTCTCTACCACCTTCCCTGAATGTTCGGTTAATGCCGAACAGAAATATTGGAACATCGCCAGATACGGCTCCTCTTCTGCCAATCTGCCCCTGGGGAATATGACCCAAATGCAGACAGAGTAGGCGCAGCAAGGGAAACCCCCCGTGGGTATATCCCCTTCTTTGGGCAGAGATTTACATTCAAGTCCCGAGCCGATCGTAATGACGACACATACTCTTGATCCACAACCTCACATGGGAAATGGGGACGAGAAGAAGAAAAGATTGCAAAGGGGGAAGAGAGGGGATGGAAGACAGCGTAGACTGGAGAGAGGACAGAAGTCCCATTGTCAAATCAAATCGTCTCCATTAGACGGAATTTGCTCCGGACCAGGGCAAATTTACGGATACCCAGTTGAGCAGGAACTCAAGAGAGGCCAAGCCCATGCAGGACCTGTGAATGACAGGCTTCGGCATAATGCAGCCCCAGTACCTAGTATCCTCAAGGTCATGTCCGGACTTCTTCAATAGTATTGAAAATGGTTCAATGCATGTCTTTTGACTGACGGCGGACGACCATCTGACATGGACTGAGCGGAGCTGACGAGAGCAAAAGCCAAAGGACAGATGGCCCAACAAGTAAATTCGATGAGGCCATGCCTGAACCTAGTCGTAGAGGACTTGAAAGGGATGATCAAAGAACAACGAAGAATGTTGATAATGAACTGTCCCGTTGCTAAGTCGGATGCTTTGCACCGGCGAAAACGACATGCATCGAGAACTTGCACGCCCAAGCAACATGGACCTCCGTGTCCGGTACACGGGGCATGCAACGTAACGAGCCCCAAGCAGAAAGATTCGATGCCTCTCTAGAAGAGCGAATTCCGTATCATCTAAAGACAGAACGATCTGACAAGAAAATGCCTCTATTCAGTCTTAGATGCGAAGCCATCGTCACCGGAGTAGATCGCCAGCTCATTAAACACTACTTATCCGCTCCTATAAGCCTTTTACGATAGAGCCTCACCAGTCGATAACATTCAATGACCAAAACTTATCAGTAAGGTAAAAACAAAATCGGAGATCTAGAAAGCCACCTCCCATCGTGCCATGTGGCCGTTATCAAAACCGAGCCAGGGGGAACAGTATACTAGACTCGAGACGAACAAAGATCGACCTCGATCAATCAACAAAACTCACCAAATCGTCGCAAGCCGTGGGGGCCATCGCCGGGAAAACACTTTCTGGTCCGTGTCGTCGCGGTCATCGTGGTTTTGGTCTTAGTGTAAAAGCTTCAGAAAAACGTGTGCCGTGCGAAGGGTTGATGAGACGGATAGTAAGTACCACACCATGTCCGATCTGAATCTTTCCACCCAGGGTCCGGCGGGCAGGGCTGTGTGGTTCTAGTGTACTTCATAGTGTAGAATCTAGATACCGTCTTAGCGTCCTTCTTACTTTGCGGCCTGCCTCATTGAACCTCGGCGATTCTTTGCCTGACTTGCCAAAAGTGCGGTGTGAGAGAGTTTTTTGTCGTAAGCAATGCCACTACTCGCGCTTCTTTTTTGCCATATTACACGCCGTCGCGGGCGGCATCTTCCGCAAGGAACATCCCCCTTGAGAGAATGCATGCCAGAGAATGCATGCCAGAGCCTAAAGAACAGTCAGCAGTAACAGGACCTGCAATGCACAGTACTTGTCAGGCCCTTGTGACGTAACTCTCAGGATCAGGAACTTGAGCCCATTTGGGTAGTTTGTCCATTTCGCAAAGTCCTTATTACACATCTTGCACCAAAGGTCAGCGGTCAGCCAAACGGTGATTACCCTTTTTTGAACCCCGTATATCCCCGTGGGCCGTGGCTCCCGTGGCTCCGGAGATGCAAATTCGCGGAGAACCGTACTAATCGTCAAAAAAGAGACGGACGCTGAAGAATGTGGAGACTCATGGCTCCAATGCTCCATTCGTCCTGAAAAAGGGCCGAGCATGCTTGCTTCTCAAATCTTTTAGAAAAAAAAAAGAGGCTTGAGAATCTGACGGTATCCTCCGTGTTACCAGCAGTCTAACACTGCACAGTAAGCTTGTCGCACCGCTGATCGCTGCGTGAAGTGTATGTAGTGTAAGTATCTCTGAACCTCTGAACAAGCCCGGGCCCCAAGATAGAGAAAGGAAGCTTGTCCGTAAAAGGCGTTTCATCCTCATCACCAGCATACGGGATCATCGCCCTACGGATACGCAGGTTGCAGGCGCACTACATGTATGCCGGGACCGCGTTGCGCAACGGGACACCCCTTCGCCTGCAACGCTGGGGCGGTTCGTACTCGTTATCGTCGTTGCCCATTACCATGGACCATCGCATGGCATGGCATGGTATGGAAGCGTGTATTCGTACGTCTGACCGGGTTCTCTTCCCCCTCCGTAGGGACTTAATCACCGTCTCTCCTGCGTCCCTCAGGCCTGCAGAAAGTGCAGAAATTCATTCCTTCAGTCCGTCTCCCCTTGCCCATGTCCCGGACGAACCCTGCGGCCCTGCCTTGCCTTGCCTTACCCTGCCTTGCTGCCCTGCCCTGCCCTGCCCGTAACCTCGTTGAACTTGGCCCCCAAACTGCAACATCCACAGGGCGCAAACTCAAAAAGAGTGCAAGACCCCTTGGTTGATCCATCCGTATGTATCCCCGACGTGGGAACGGGGTTTTTGATGGAGCAGCAAGCCGTACCTACGGACTGCTGCGTACGCACCCGGCCGGGACAGGCACCACGGACAGAGCCCAGGTCCAAGGTGAAGGCGAGGGAAAGAAAGGAAATGGCGCGGCGGCGGCAGCCCTCTCCCTCTCCCTATCCTATCCGATCCCGTCACCCGTGTCCGTACTCCAAGGATCAAGTCGAGATTTTCGCCGATTGATTACCTCTCGGCCCCCTCCCCGGTCGCCCCCAGAGCGTTCTATCCGTGTCCGTATCTTTACTCTCTAGACCGGACTGAACCATACTTACACCCACCCCTATGCATGTTATGGCATCGGGCAGAATCAGCCTTGGTCAGAATCTGATATACACACTTCCGCAGGGTTCAGGTCTCCGGGCGCAGGTTTCGCTGACATGCCCTGGCGATGGAGTAGTGTAACAGTGTGGAAAAAAGCAGATTTGACAGCGGACGATACACTACACATGGGGAATAGTTCGTGATTTGGTCGTGTTCCGACTCCCCATGAGAGTTGAGCTTTGATGTTGCATCGGAGAATGTAATGATGGGAAGAACCCCGCGCGTAACGCTGCCTTGCTTCTCTTGTGCCGGCACTGGCCAGAGAAATGCTTACAGGATGCCAGTCGTCAAATGGTCAGCAGCAATTGTTTGGCCCTAAGCACTCCGTTTGGAATGGGCCTGTCTCTTGCTCCTGGGGGCGAGGCCCGTCAAGCCAGCTGAATCACGGATATTGCCTCGTCTTTGGCATTTCTTGTCCCCAGGCTCTGGTGGTCGACCCCTCGTGCCCACCCCCCTTGGAGTCCGAGACTAGTTCGCATATACGACCTTCTCGTGTTCTTCCAGAAGACGTCTAGCAAAACCTCGTACAACCAATACAGGTTAAGTAAGCAACAGCACACAAAAACCGAGAACGGGTGGTGGACACTGGGCACTGGTCCCCGTGTCCGTCCCCCCGTTCAGCCGAACCTTGACCTGCTGCCGCTGCTGCTGCCTCTCCTCGTCATGTGGGGACCTTGGACGCTTGGGAAACCTGAAGGTTTGTGCTTTGCCAAAAAGCGTAGGCCTTCCGCCCTGCGCGGCCCTACAGGCGAAACGTGTGACATGTTCCCAACTGGAGGGTTAGCGCACCGCCCTAGCGGCAGACGGACCCTTGGCGTTGTGTCCCAGGCAGAGGAGTTACCTAGCTGTGCGGCGTGCCTGTGGCCGGTAGGGCGGAAAGTGCGGGATCATTGATCAGCGCGTCGTGGTTGTTGACGCTGCCAGAAGGTTGAAGCCTTTCCCAAACAAGAGGGCATCCCCGTCCTCGACCTCGGCATGTCAGGGACTGGCTGGGAAGAGCCGGGCAGAGAAGAAAGGGGGGCGTTAAAGGGGAGGAGGAGGGGGTGGGAAAAGGGGAGTTTTTTCTCAACTTCGCGATTTAGCGCAAGCTGTGAGAGAGAGGGACCAGGTCCATACCATGGTGTGTAAACCCAGGCCAGGAGTCGTGGTTAGTCGCCGACCGTCCCCCCCGGCTCTTGACCAGCCTGCGAGCGATCAATCGCTTCAGGTCAGTGACATCGTCGCCTTGCCGAATTGGGTTATAGATTCGGGACAGGGAAATGAGTTGCTATCGCGGCCTCTCAACCCCTCATTTTGCAGCTTCATCATCGCCGTTCTAAAGCTGTCAAGGAATGAGGTCCCAGGTACCAGATGGGAGGTTCTGCCGAGATTGAACTCAAAAATAAGCACATGAAACCCCGCCGTAGCTAACTGCATTCAAAGCTTTCCCTCGACCCGGTAGTGGTCTAGAAAGGAGAAAGCAAGCGCGTGTGTGCCTGTCAGAAAGCCAAAAACAAGACAAAGGTTTATCAAATAGCGATACATCATAAAGGGAGCCCTCGCAATGCCAGGTTGGAGGTTCTACCAAAGGCTGAATATGACTCGTCGAGAACGCTCGCAACCTCCTGGACATTGCTTCTTGCACTGCCACACTCGTGCCGGTGATCCAATGTCGAGTTCAGAGTAGAGGTATCCACAAACAGGGCCGGCCGGTCGGGGACAGAGAGGGGGCCACCGGGGGGGGACAGGGCCATGATGCCAATCTCCCTAAAACGGGGGCGTCGCGGGATTTTATGTAGTACCCAGCAGGAAGGGAACAGTTTAACAGCTAATACCTGTGCAATCCGTGGGAGAGGTCGTCGTCCAAGGATGGGGGCTGCAAGGATAGACGAAGGAGATGATGGTTAGGGCTTCCGGCAGTCGAGACGCCGGTGACGGGACTCCAAGAGAGCAATACCTCCGGCCGGGGCACCGCCGGCTATTGGCTGTGGCCCGGCGAGGAGCACGCGTAACCCATGGAACGCACACGGAGGCCCAGGGGCGGATGGGCAGCGCTTGTCCGTCTGGGAGGCCATCGACGAGCCGTTGCCCACCTGGTGCGACGCCATTGCGAACCCAATGCCGTGAGCGTGGTGCCTGCAAGGGGGACCATAAGGCTAAACTCTCCTCAGTCAGGAATTGTCCTTGTCGGATGAGGATGACTACTGAAATCTTGCTGTTGACAGAAACTTGCTTCATCATGGGCAGCTTGGTATGTATCCCATAGACCTGCCTGCCCCTTCGAAAGGGGCCCAGGGGGCTGCTGCTTTTGCAACTTTGTCAATGCTCCGTGTGTGTCCCCGCCGCCACTCTACCGTTACCTCCGTGGACCGCGTAAGCACCGAACGCCAGCCGGGAAAGCGACGAATGGACAATGAAGCAGTACGACATCTTCCCGGCCGTTCACAACAAGTGTCCGGACAGGTCCAGGAAACATGCGCGTCGCAAGTTGATCTCTGCTTGCCTGCGTTGTTGCACTCGCGCCGATGGGAGGTTCCATCCCGGGTGTTACTGCTCCGGCATGGCTGATCGCTGGGCGCAGCTCGTTTGGACTGGAGATCTCAGGGGTGGGTTCGGTTGGCATGGGACAAAGACCGATACTCCTTGACGACTGGCTCCCCTCTGCCATGCTTCCATGCCGCCGTGCCTCTCGATCGTCGCTTGATGTGAACCACCTTGGCCAGAAGAATGACACTCTGATGATCTCGGTTGACCGGAGACACCCATAGTGTGGCCGATGGGGGCACTAGTGTCTAGCCAGCCCAACTGGCCCATCTCCATCATCCCTAGGCGGCTGAAAAAAAATAGTATAGGTGGTGTAAGTAGAGGCAGCCGCAGCCAAGATGAAATCTAGGTTTCCAAGACGCCACCACCACCGCCTGTTCGGCGCAATTACACACTTCAGAACCCGAGGCATGGCCCTGTTCGGTTTTTGTCCTAGTCATGCCCCTCGCCCGGTGCTACCGCGGGGCCCTTTGGGCTTTGGGGCCAGGACGGCAGATCATCGCCGTCGATCCAACCAAAAGTCTCCTACTGAGGACCACCGTCGACGCGCCTGTCGTGCCCAATAAGGCTTCTCGACAGCGAGTCAAACTGCGCGACCTTGTCATGCAACGTCGTAGACTTCATATACGGCTAGTCATTCTTGGGCCTCTGTACTCGTATACCCACTTTGTGGTACGTGATGGTGGCACGACGTCTCGCGCAACTTGGAAGCGATCTTGTTCAACTCCACGCAGGTTAAGCGTCGAGAGCTGAAAAAGCCGGTAACTAAATGCTGACTGGAAGGGATCACCGACATGAGCTGATGACAGGCAGCCAGGCGGGTAGGCCACGCAAACTTCCGAAATCCTTCTAGACCGCTTCCATGCGCTTGCCGAATGGGGCACTCCCTCCGTCCTCGCTCCGTGTCCCGATGAAGAAGCCATGCCGATTTTTAATTTTTCTTCACAATGCTGACAATTTGAGTGTAACGACCCTCGACTTCGCACAACGCCATGCGGGTTACACGCAGTGGCCAGGCTTCAGCCGCGGATCTAGATGCAGCAGAGCCCCGGAACTATTGAAAACGCTGGTAAAGACGTGCTGATGCCTGTCCTCAAGACACGAGAATGACGAAACTCTTTGGACTTTTGAAAGTTATCCTCTTTGGTAGTGAATTGGGGGCCCATATCCAAACCAGGTCCCATTCACCGGGAGTTCGTGCCGTTGTACCCAAGGCCACTGATGCTGCGAAATCCTCAACCCGTACTCCGTACTTGTTATGTAGGCTCTTGCGACTGTTAAGGTGGGCTTGATGTCGGATGTTGAGTGAGTAAGTGACGCAGCATTCCCAAATAGTCATCTGTTGCTGAGGAAATGACTGATCGAGACAACGGGGGTGGCGATGCTGATAGGATGGGTCCGAAAGGCAGCAGATCAGCTTCAAGTAAAGAGTAACAACCCGGAAAGAGTCAAATCGACCAAGCTATCAGCCCTGTCAGGACCAAGTGGTATCACTCCGCGTGCCAGTTTGAAGTTCCGAACGCCTGCCCCCGTGCCCGCTAAAACCGACACCTCGGTACGGGCCCCGCTTCGCCCGGCGGACGACCGACTGATTCGGAAGCCTGACCGGCCACAAGATTAGCTTCACCTCCGTACGGACCTTGGCATCGTCTCGTGTTCCGGAGGCTCTGTTGTGAACCTACCGGACAACCATACGGCCGACACACCGCTTCCTCGATGCCTGTCTCTCATCACAGCGTGTATTCGCCTTTAGGTCACAAAGTGTGTACGAAATATGCCCGGGGCACAGTTGATAATCCCTGCTATAGCCCCTATCCGATGCAAGCTTCGCTACAGCGACGAAAGAGCCTTTCAGCACGAGGCGTAGCAAGCCGGATCGCTTGTGTGGCAGGTAGCGTGGGGAGGACGTCAATGTCCGAGGACCGCTGAAGAGAGCGAACCAACCGTGCAGATCTTAGTAGACGCAAGGCTGATGATATGAGTGAGGCGCCTCTATCGAAGCTTGTAGCATTGAATAATGGCTTCAATGATGCCGGTGGAATTAGGACCCCAAAATAAGCTACAGATTTTGCTACTATACTACAAGGATCTAACTCTGATGCGCATGAAGTGCAGAGAAGGAGTTCGCAGCTGGCCGTCACGGAGTAAGCCATGTGCCATCTGACAGATTCGAAAACCGATAAACGCCGTGGGCCATTCCATCGAGTTCCGGAGGGAGCTGCAGTCGACGTTGTCGAACCGCCTATACGTTGGCTGCGGATTCTGGCCACTCAAAACGTTTCCCCTCAATGCTAGTCCACGGAAGGACTGAGATCCTAATCTTTTCGTTGGTCCAAATACGCACCAAGACGAATAAAGGATCTTGTGGACATGTCTATTGTACCGTGATCGATGCTGCACCTGAACGGCACAGTTCCTGCTGAGTGACGGCTGAGAGGGGTACGGAGCGGGGAGATATGCTGTCAGGCCTTAGCGGCCGCATCCCAAGGGAGACGGATAGGTAGGTACGTAGGTAGGCCTAAGTAATGCGAAGATCCCCTCGCGATTCTCGTGCTGTTATGTCTGACTTCCTCGCATAATATGGCCAAGTGAGCGAATGGTGGCTGGGGTTATGATCTTGCAACTGGATCAAGTGTGAGTCAGGTGAGAGGGGAGGCGGAATCGACGGGCGTCTGCATACGCCGCAAGAGATATTGGCGTATTGACAATGGGAGCATTTATGCCGTGCCTTAGAGTTGCAAGACCTTGGGCTTCAAAATCGTGACGACGCGCATGAGTTAATCTTCACGGCGCAACCTGAGTCGTAGCAATTGCGAATGCAGGTTGCCTCGGCCTTGCAGGCCATGTTGGGACGTTTGTGTTTTCGCAGCCAAGGCTGCAGTTCTTCACCGCCAGCTGTTTGCCTGATATTATCCCAGTAAACAAAGGATGCTTCGAAGATGACAGCTTATAATCCTGGCAACTATCAATTGTACGCCTTTCAGTCATATGACCGCCGTAGGCAGCAGAAGAGGTCATAATGGAGGGGAGGTGGTTCGTGAAGGAAGTTGAAGTTACCGACACAGCGGGCATGGCCCCGCCCCTTGCTCGCCGGCTGTCTTGCAGACTGCGTAGACCAACTAGATGTCATGACAAGTCGGCCTGCTGTACATGTAGTGCCAGTAGCTCTGCTGAGCAGCGGCGTAGAATGCATCAGGGAATGGGGCATACAAAGAGAAAGAAAGGAATACCTAGACCGTTAGTGTTAAGGCGTCTGAGACATGGATACAAGCAACGGTGCGCCTTCATCCTTCTCAGCACGCCACTTTGATGGTACTCGTGGTACTCTACTTCAAAGTCGAGCCTTGCCGGCCGGCTTAGTCTACAATGTGCTGCCGTCGCATTGTCTCGTGTCAGCATGTGTATGCATGTTGCCGGAAAGGGCAACGCCACATCCATACCCGGCGATATCTGGTCACTGTCTGTTCAGCCCTGTATCCGTAGGTACTCGCGGCTGCTTGCAGGTCTTCGGTCCCAGGATGAGACCGTAGCGCCCGGTCACCGCAGGGCGCGCATGTCTTGTATTTCATCGGGCTGACTACCAACCGGCATTGTTTGGGATTCCGATAAGCTGCCTGGACTTTTGGAATTGAGATGATCGTGCATGCCTACGTTTTCGCGTTCTCCGCTGCAACAGTACGACGTTGCGGGAGTCCTATTCATGGAGATATAGGTAACTCGGCTATCAGATGGGACACAGAGTGAGACTGGACCTGGCTTAGGTACAACGATGCCTCGGTGGGCTGAGAGTGTAATGAGTCGGTTCGGATTACCTCTTGTCTCAGCTAGGCATTGCCCGCGGCAATTTCCCTTTACTCGCAGGGCTTTAGCTAGATGTCGCGTGGCTTGTCGTGGCGGCCTAGACTGGCATGTTGTGTACTTAGTGATGTATGTACAGAGGCGCCGACGAAGCAAGTTGATTGGGACTGCCTGGCAGCTTTGGTGGGCGATTGGATAATCGGCGAACCTCTTACAAGACGGACAGATACTGTAGACCAGGGGCCCAAGACATCGAAATCGCAGGGCTACCGTGTTCGTCCAAGTGGATGGTGTTTATCAGTTCGACAATGGCAACCAAACCGGCAGGAAAAGGCTCGATAGTCCTCGTCGAACTGCCAACACCCTTTAGCAGTGTTCTGTTATTGCCTCTCTTCCGCACCCTCCATAGCAAAAACCATGGAGCAGAAACCACGACCATCCTGGCGGGCACGACGGGTTAGAGATTAAGCTTTAGCACCGCCCCACGGGACTGTCCCTTCCTGTTGTCGATGACTCTGCTCGCTGGAATGACAGCCAGTCAAAGGAGGATGACGACGCCGGCACGGCGTATCGGGAACGCTGTCCAAACGCCACGCAGCCAGGTGATTGATTACCTGGGGACCTGGAAACTTCTCCGGAAGGATGGTGATGTAAATACAGGACCCTCTTCCGCGCCCGCACCCACCTTCCGAGATGTCGTCCGGGTTGCTCTTCAACCTGATGCGGGCGTGCCGGTCTTCAGCAACGCCAAGCCATCATGCGAACGGACCAGGCCGGAGGTAAATGGGACGTCCGCACACATCTGGACCTGCGACCAATCGATGGGCAGCTAGACATCGCAGGGAAACACTGCCCTCTTTCCATTGCCTGAGCTATGCCGCGACATTTGACATCCAAGTGTAGGTGAGTTGAAGACCAGGTTCAAAGTAGGATATTGGAAGCAGTGCCCAAAGAATTGGGCCCTTGGCATGGTCGCTAAACGACTAGAGGTCTCGCTCTGAAATCAGCAGTCATGAACCAACAGTCCTGAAGCCCAACCCTCACTTTGCAGTCCGCGCCACAGTCGTCACCAGCCCTTGAACGTCATCGCCGTTGAAGAAAATTTGATCTTGGGCACGCGGCCCTGTCTTCGATCGAGGCATTATGGCCATGGCATCTAGCTACCTGTGCCACCCAGCTCCCAGCTCCCAGCTCCCAGCGATGTGGTGACAAACCACTCGAGTACTTAGTCAGGTGCTAGCTGGAAAGGTGAATCGTGGTCTTGGCTTGGTAACTTGACTTGAGATGGCTGTAGCCTTTGATGGCATGTAGCGATTATGGCGCCTAGTGAGCGTAATGCGAACAATACGGCCGAGAATGATGGTTGTGTGGATAACCAGCGTGCCTGTTCTGTCTCTCCCCCGCAATAGAGTTGTGCTTCTCCGATACCTCCAGAGGCAGTCATTTTTTGATTGGCTTCTGCCACAACTTGAGCTTAGGAGAAGCGCAGTTCGGGAGGCAGATTTGAAATTGTTCCCGAGGGATGGCGTCCTGCAGCCTGCTTACTGTCCATGGCAGTGGAGTCGATCGTTGCACTAAGATGCCCACGCTATTCCAGGCGTCCGTATCCATAGAACTGTTACTCGAGACAGCACCGGAGCATATTGTGTTTCTCAAGTCCACATTGCTTGCGCTGCACCACTCACATAGGGAATGGACCGTTGCTAAGAACAGCACTGGTGCCGCCTTCTCTTCGCTCAGCATCCTTAGCATCGTCCGTCTGAAGTTCTGCCTCTCCATCATTGGATCGCTTCAAGGTGAAGAGGGTGTAGACACCGCACGCGCTCTTGAGCAATCTGAGCTTGGCCGCTAGAATGGCAGATCTTGTTCGGCCCACAGCAAAGATCGGCGGGGGGTCTGATGCCCTACGGACATTGGGATTGTTGATTCCCATTGCTTGTCTTGGATCCTTAGCTGGGGCTTGCAAGACCTGGAAGTTTGAACCGTTAAACCTCGACTCTCTTTTGCATTATAGGATTGACTGTTGAGATTTCGATATCGTGTCAGCACACCGTGAGAGCAGAAAACGGAAATTCTCCATGGATAGAGTCGAAGTGGGTAAGAAGACCCGTTGGCGTGCAAGGAGGCACAGAGAGGTATGGAGTAGAGATGAGCTTCGTTCTCACCGAGGTGAGTTTTTTTTTTTTCTTTCGGTGTGCTTATGTTCTACAGGAGCTTTGGGCACCAAAGCCATCTACTCTGTATCCGTACGGATAGTGGTTCTGACTCAGCTGATCCCATGCCTAGTGACTCGTCTCGAACACGAATCGAAAGCCATGGTAGGTAGGTATTGAGGTAGGTATAGCGAGCATCGAGCCTTGCGGAGAGGCTAGCGGCTGCACTCACACCCCGTGGCTGAGAAGCTGTGGCGCAAATTCCAATGGCCTATTGAAGTGTCATGGAGGCCCCAGTCTGAGGAAGACATGCCTAGCCCATGGCGTGTGACTAAAATGGGCGATCTCAGCGTACGTATTCGTTCGCAATCAAGTGTACAAGTAGCTCATGCCGTCTGAACGTCGTGGTCCCCTTCGTTGTCCCCTTCGTTGAGTCGTAGGGAAGTCATGCGCCTAAACGCCAATTGCGAGGCTTCGGCAGTTGCAGCCTTTAAGGGGTAAGGCATAGCCAAGTTCCATTTTGTTGCCAGTTGAGTGAATGGGTGTGCCAGGCTCCCCCCGCGGGTGTCCGGGTACTGAATCAAGACAGGTGCCATGGGACTCATGGGAGGATACACTAGATCACAGGAGACGGACTGGAGCTTTTGGGTGGTTGAATCGTACGCTATGTGTGCAGTGCAGTAGACGAAAGCTTGGGCTTTCGGGGATGGCTGCATGGGTTGGCGAGCCTGGCAATGTTTCATGCCATTCTGGTCGTGGATGGCCCATTGGATGACGGGACTCGGGGGTCGCTCCAATACGGAAGCCATCGCCTTGTCACCCATCGGAGCGACTCCATCAAGCTCCATTACACTGCGCTGCACAGCCTTCTTTCATTCTCCAGTTCTCCCCCAATCTCCAGTTATCAGGACGTCCGAACCCACAGGCCCCTAGGATTTGGGTCTGAATATGCCGAGGCATGGAATTCCAGCTGTCCAAGGTCCGGCCCCTTTGCCTTGCATCTCCAACGGTGTCACACCATGATAATGGCCAATGAGGCCCCTTGAAAAGGCACAGGGCGGACAGGGAGGCCTTGAAAGGCTTCGAGTTGAGATACCAGAAGTAGCAAAGAGCCTCATTGTTGATTCTTCATACTCGGTAGGATTCTGAGTTCTGACAATGGGGTAAGCGTTCCTGCCTTCCAAGTCTGATAGGATTAGGAGGTGTGTTTCCGCCCGTGATCTCGGTGCTCTCGGTGGAAATGTGGAGATGCTCAATATGAGTCGCGGGCTCTGGTGACGTGCAGTCTGTGAGGGGCGATGAAGCACTGGCGTCTGGCGGCGGCGGTTTGAGGTTCAGTGGCGACGCTCTGGGGTTCTCGAGATGGCTGGTCTGGGGTCGTTGTCCTCTTTAGGCCTTTCAATCGGCATCCCGGTTCGTTCAGTACCTGCCATTGTCCATATGTCCCATTTGCATCGAATTTGCAATCGTATCCGTACGCACTTCATCACTTCGGACACGCAGTGATGGTCCACGAGATTCGTCCAAAGTGCCTCCCAGAAAGCTTCCCGAGTATAGCCTGCGGTAATGTTGATTCAGAACATGTAGGCGCTGCGTGTCCTTAGCAAGAGCTTTTCTGCCATCGCGCACAGTGGTGCAATCCGGCTCGGTCAGTTCAAGAGGCCAAGCCTCCAACTCGATATCGTTGCTCGAATAGCTACAAACTTGTATAAGCCTCGCTGAAGGTTAACATAGTTTTTGCAATGTTTTCCAAATCGTCGAAATTATGCTGGTTACGTCCGTGGTAGCCCCGTAATGCGGCGCCAATCTGGCTGCGCTATCTTCATGTATCCCGGCGGCGTATGTCTATTCTGCCCAGCGAACGCCATTCGCAAGTCGACCTGGATTCGAACTAGACCCTCTCATTAGAGCAGAACGCACAGAAGTAGCCGGACCATCGGCGTCCTCGCGGCCGTGAGTGCTAGATCGACGTGAGGTAGGCTTTGGAAACGTCAGTCCGAGTTTCGAAGCTTTCTTGACGTACAAAGTATGAGTAGAGCTGTCTCGTTCCTGGTCGAAAATGCAATCATACCTCCAGAATCCGAGTACCTACTCTCTAGTCACTTTCGAATGGCAATGAGCCTGCAGAAAGTTCTATTGCTGCAGCATTTTGCTTCGACATTGGTGAAATCCGTGTTCACGGCCTTGTCCGGGTCCTGACTAAGTATTCCGTACAGATACATGTTGAACCCACGCAAGCGTGTTGGAGTGGCTCGTGCGAGCAGGATCTACGCCCTATTCCGCTTGGGGCACGAGGGAGTACGGATACCCCTGTCGACAGGCCGACAGACAGACGCCAAGTTGGAGGCACGAAGCTAAGCAAGCCGCGGCAGCGAGGCCCAAACGGTGTAGGGCTGAGGAGGTGGCTTTGGGGTTGGATTTCCGCCATCATACCGTCCTAGTCTATCCAAAGGCAGACGGGCTCTTGCCAACATTCCGCACTCAACCAGTAGGTATTCGTCCTTCTTGGATTGGCAAGCGCGCCAGAGCTGTCTTGTTGTGGCTGATGAATGTTCCAACAATGTCCATCCGTATGTGGTTTGCATGTGATGAGGGTTCGAGTCGTTGCATGACTCGTCAGATGAACCATCACCCACGTGCGCTTGGGACATGTCCTGTCTCCAGAATCCAACCTCGTTGACCGTTTGTTATTGTTGTTGTTGTTCTTGGATCGTTGGTTGACATGATCAGGGTATGGAGCATTGGAGCTGCAGCGTGGAGATTTGAACTGCAGGGCAGCAGGGAAACCCTCATCGGAGCCGATTGGCCCCGTTCTACCCCCACCTTGCCGATGCTCCAAAATCAAACCGCCTACGGTGCGGGGTATTCGTACTCGATTCGTTCCGAAACGCTCCAGCACGACTCTGCCTGGGCATCGACAGACTATCGACGGACGCGGCGCAGTCGTTGATAAGTGGTGCACCGAAGAAAGCCACTATCCACTGAAGGGAAGGGCTTTGAGCGTGCGAGCATGAGCTTTTGTCATGCTTACCGTACATGGCCAACTGCCACAAGTCTCGCGCCAGTCAGAGCTAGTGAAAGCGCAAGATTCCGAAAACTCAAATGTCACTCTCCCCTTTCGCGGAATTGCGAGGTGGTCTTCGGAGAAGACTCCGCAGCAAGTAGGGTCAGACGCCTCCCTTCAGTGGCGGACAACGGGTGGCTGGCTTTGCGTAGCGTAAATGTGACCGTAAGCAAAGTCTGGTTGATTGCTAGCCTGCACGATTGTAAGCGAGCTGAATGGAAGCGACGCTGGCTTCTATTAACGCGTCTCCCGGTTTGGAATCATTCTTCATGATTGGCGAATAGCATGTTCCAGTGCATGTCACAGGCCACACTTGGCCAGATCACAGCGTCCGGGGAGCCTCTTCGCCGCCGTGAGTAACTTATCCGCGGACAAAAGCGAACTCGGCCTCGTTGGCGAGATTCGGTATCACCACGATTGCATCTGTAGGCATAGCGGTAGTGTCCGATGAAGGCACAGGACCTGGCAGAATCACCATATTTGGTCGTCACACGCCGAACTGTGTGGGTTGTAAGGTGATCAGTACTGCGCACGCAGAATTGGGTACTCGAGTTCAGACGGGGATGGCCTAGATCGCTCGCGGCCGCCGGTGTCTTGGGCCTGCCAATGGGCCAGAAAGGGAATGACAACGCACGCTGTAAACCTCGCTGCAAAGCCCGGACCACGACCCTCCCCGCTCTGTCAAGGGTGGTGGTGTGTGTATCCGTACGTACGAACGTTTAAGAAGGAAATGCGCAGGGAGCCAACGTCCAGGCCTGGACTTCCTCGATGGCCGTCTGCTAGGAAAGCATGCCTCTTCCCGTTAACAACAAGCAGACGTTATCCTTGGCGTGGTTGTTTCTTCTTGTCCATCTATCGCAACCTTAGTACTTTCGTATCTCGTTAATATAACACTCGGTTGTACCATTCAATACCCAGGGAGCTTGGTGGCGAACTGGGCTGCCCGGCATCTTGGGTAAGGCGCACCAGCCTCCAGGTACGGGGATAGACGTCAGCCTGCCAGCCTGATAGGGCCAGGAGATACTGCTGGTCTGCCTGAGAGGGTTTACGGTATCCGTACTCTCCTGCAAAACGTGGGCATGCAGGGCTGCCCTAAAAGTCTCTGTGGGAAATGCTACTAGCTCCCCGGACCCTCGGCGGTCTTGCCTTTCACGGAGGGTAGGGCCATTTGTCTGACAATACTTTGGTGCCCGTACCGGCACGGTTCGGAAAATGCATCATTGTCAGCCCTAAATGACGGAACGGGGAATGGAACTCGCAAACACTTGGTATTCAAAGCCATGGCCAGAACCCAAGGCGGCAGAAGGTGCGAAGGCTTTCAGCCATGCGCCGGCGGGGGGCTGTAGGCGCTTAGTCAAAAGATGGAATGTGGTCCGAAAAGACTGACGCTGTCGGTGCTTCAGCGTTGCCAACAAGGGGCAGCTGGCGGCTCGTCAAACTTGGGGCCTTACGCCCTACTTTCCAGTAGCGGGAGAGAAATCCAAATAGCGTCCAATACTTCGGATCTCGACAGGGGCCACCCTTCCAAACGGAGCAAACCGAGGCCTGTACGAAGTCCGGGCAAGCTATCCGTACGTCTTAGCTCGTTCTAACGGACTCTTGGGTGTCCTAGTTTGAAGAGTAATGATGTGATACTCATCACCTGATCGCAGAGAGAGCGTGAAAGAATGACCCGAACCGACAGGTGAATACCGAGAACTGAATAGCCCTCCGCAAGGCAAGTCAGCGGAAGCTGGCTTGGACCAAAAGGACGTCCCGTGTTGAAGACCAATGGCGAGACAGCTATTCCTTGGTGACAGAGTTATGCTCTGTCGTCGTTGTCGTGGTCGTCGCAAGAGGAGAAGGCTGACGCAATTTTGAGCGTCAAGATTGGCCAAGGATCCGCTCGTAAACACAGTCATCCTGAACCAAGCGGTGCGTTTGTATCGCTGTGGGTGTGCCGTGCTCAGTCGGGCGACAAGCGGGCCTTGACTGACTGATTGGCATGAACATGCAAACGGTGAGCTGCAGCGCAACGGCGGAATGAGAGGAGGGTTTGGCGGCGAAATCCCCGACGCTCTTCGTTCCCATGATTGGCTGCTAGGACTAAGTGCCGACGTGCACAGCCCAGTCAAGAGATGGCCGGCCTGGCAGGCTGACCGCGCATCTGAACCCCGAGACTGAAGGTGCTAAAAGCGACCACGGATTTGAGATCTTTCGCGTAGGCGGGCTTGCTTGGCAGACTGAGCGGCTGCGGGAAGATCGATGTGGTTAGATCGAGATGCGAAAAGCAGCAGCAGTAGCAGCGCCGCAACCTGAAGATCGTCGAGTTAGCCAAACCAGGCCGGAGGCTTTAGACCGTGGAAATTGCGTTTTGCCATATTGAAGCTTCTGTAGTAGAGAATGAGGCACTGCCATTGTGAACTTGTCAGTACGCAAGCCGAGTTGTCCTTCGGTGGTTGTCCACTCGTTGTTTGGGGAGCTATTTCGTTGTCAAAGATTATTGCAGTGCCTATCGATATCTGATTGTGAATGCGCTGTGGAGAGGTTGTAACAAACAAGTGCACATAAATAAGCTTGCTCGGCGAGACGGCGCCAATATTCGGCATTGGCACCGTAGCTCTCTGCCTGCTTGGCTAAAGTGGGAGGGACTTTGGAAATAGTGGCATCAAGGGCCCTCAATTTTGCACCTGTTCCGTAGGCATTTGATCAGAAATCTGCGGGGATTGAGTGAGTGGGTTCAGATTATCGGTAAGCACCTATAGCAATTCTGAACAAGAGACAGGGCAGGATACCGACCCAAAAACGACATTTGCAATCAATGATAGTGACCAAAAGAGGCGACGATGGCGGTTGGAACTGCTTCTTGCCAATGTCGGACATGAACAAAAACCACATGGAGCCGATTGCCTTGTGTTGTCGGACATAAAGAGTGCAGGGACTTTGAGCATGTTCGTTCGCAGCGTAGACACATAATGTAGGTACGTATGGTGGTGAGTCTACCTGTATGAGGTTATGAAGATAAGATGGGTGCGGCGTGGAGTACCCTGGTGTCTGATGGCAGTGATTGGCGGTGGGGTAACTGCAGGGAGGGGTACGAATGGTTCGAGATCCACGCCTGTGTGGAGGCGGTTCGAGTCGAGGAGGTCATTGATAGATGCGGTGAGGTCGAAGTTAATGGCGTGGGCAGCAGTGCCGCAGACAACAGGTGATGGCTGGGAACAATGCCAATGTCTGCGTTAATGAGACCGAGCATCGTTGAGGGTGTTTGCTTTGCTGTGCCTGGAGTGAAGAGTGGCAAGGCAGCTCCAAGATAGCATCGTGATGGTGGAACGAGCCAAAGTAGCGGCGGTTGAACGCCGGACTGGGGAGTCAGTCTGTCGGCCTGTCTGTGGCGGGGAGGCAAGGTCGTACAAGCGTTGTCCCAGGATGAGGCGGGATTGGGCTGGATGGGAGGGGGGTCTGGAGTTGACAGCGGAGGTGCAGCAAGGCGTAGGGTTGGAACTTGGAACCTTGGAATTTGCCTCGATAGGGTGCAGTCATTACGGTGCGCCGCGGTGCGGTGCGGATAGTGTAGACTGCGGTCAAACGGTGTAAGGCAGAGAGGTGAGGTTGTGGAGAGGTGCCACTCGGGGTCTTGAACCATCGTTTGGCCGAATGAGACGAGAAGATGGGAGGACAGGCACTGCAGCGCAATGACACAGACATGCCGCACGACGACGACGACAATTTCGACATGGTCGGAACGGTGCACAGGAAGGTGATGTAGTGTAGGGAGGTGGATTGTAACCTGAATGCAACAGCAACCCAATGGAAGGCAAAAGCGAGAAGAAGTGATGAATGATGCAACTATTCTGTTAGGTAAGGCGAGGTAAGGTAAGGTACCCTCACCCAAAATGCCCATGTACCAGGGTACCTATCCTTCGTGCCTACCTTCCCTTTCCTTAGCTAAGACACCACCCCACACGACGGATCACCCCCTACGACGGATCACCCAATTCGGCCACATTCAGCCAAAACCGCTATTCTATATATATGTAAATAATTAAAGAATAAATATTTCAAAAAATACACAAGCTATAAAAAAAATAATTAGTATAGAAAAATATTTCAAGAAATTATTTTTATATTATATTACATAATAATATTAGATTTAAAATATGCCTTTAAATATTAGTATTTACTAGTAATTTCTATATAAATACTAATATTATACTATGTTATATAACTCTTTTATTTATTAAAAAAAATAAGATTTTAAAGCAGATTATTTTTAGTAGATTTATATTATACTTATATAAATAGTTTTTTATTAGTAATATAAGTATTATTATATAGAAATATTAAGTTATATTATAATAAGTAGCATTTATAAAAACTTAAATTTCCTAAGCTTATATAATTAGTATAACGCTAAAAATAATATATTTAAGCTTAGAAAAATATTTTAAAAATTCTAGTTTTTTAAAATACTTAACTTTATTTATTTTTCATAAAGTTAGAAATCGTATTTTTATATAGTAAAAAACATTATATTTAACTTAATAATATCTTAGTAATTATAATAGATTATAATTTATAAAAAATATTTTAATAAGAAAACTATATATTCTATATCTAAAAGTATTTTCTATATATTTTTTATATTATAAAATGAAGTAGGTAGAATTAGTGGTTTTTGACTGAATTGTACCGAATTGGGTGATCCGTCGTAGGGGGTGATCCGTCGTGTGGGGTGGTGTCTTAATGGTGCTCTCTTTTCTATTCTAGTCAACCAAGGAACCGCGGAAGGTGAGGTTCCCTCTGCACACCTTCCCTGTACGTCGTTGTTACTATCCTGTCTAAGAGGCAGGTAGGCGTAGTACCATATGTTGGAGCTGGGAACCTACCCTACCTTACCTTACTACCTTGGCCCCTTAGTAACCTTACAGGAAGCTGCTGACTGAGATGGATGGGAAAGAGTGGTGAGTGCGTACTTGTCTTTCTAAATTTGTCGGATGCCATCTGTAGGTGTGTGTGCTGCAGACCAAGGTACCTTTTTGCCTGGGTATCTCTATGCCACCTGAGGTGGTCTCTATGTACGACGGGAGTCTGCACTTTGTAGTTCGTCTCCCATTGGGTTACGTTAGGTTCAACCTGAGGTCCGAGGCAAGGTACGTATCGGAGCGATCCATTCTCCTTGGTCCATCAGGTTCCCCAGTGCCAATCCCACCCTCGCTCCTGCCTTCCCGTGTGTGGGAGGTAGGCGCAGGGCCAGCAGGGCCAGCAGGGCTCAATTCTACACCCTCAATTTTCCTTCCATACCCCTTGCTCTGTTAGATGCTGGGGTGTGTGTATAGTAGCCATCCGCTTAGCGCACGCCCTGAGGTCTGTATGCCTGGGCAGAGAACATGATCCTGAAAGTGCTCACCCCTTTCACCCTTTCACCCCCCCGTCCCAAGTTCCTTCCCCATGCCCTCAGGGCCTTCCAGTCTTCCACTCAATCTTCTTCTTCTTCTTCTTCTTCTTCCTCCTCCTTGCCTTACCGAGCAGCCCTTGTCTCCAGACTCTGACTCTTTTTTCCATCCAAATACCTCACACTGACGCTCTATCCGAACGGTTGCAGAGAAGGCCTCTCTACGGGTAGGAGTACCGAGGAAATGAGACTCAAGATACCTCGCCGAAACAGTATCCAAACGCGTAATACGCTTCTTGGCTGCAAAAAACAAACGAGCAGACAGAATGGAACGCCAGGATTGTATCTCGAGGGACTTACCTTAGCTTGGGCAGCGGACTTGTTGATGATACTTGGGATATTTGTTTGGAAGGAAGCACGAGAAGGTCGAGAGAGCCGTGGTCCTTGCCCTGCTCTCGGAGACCCTTGCGCCTGCCTTGTCTGCTCTCTCTCCCCTCCCACGGGCCACCATGCGGTGCTACCCCGTCGTCGTGGACCCGCGCTAATCCTGATCGGATACCCCTGATCTTTGCAGCCACGACACTGGACCGCGGGAGGGACGCACCGGGAGCGCGCAGCAAATGGAATGATTCAACGGAACCCGCTTTCTGCCCTGTTCTGCCCTGTGTCGCCTTGGACTTGCATCTTTGGAGCACACTGCACACGCATTCTTCTTTTCAACGGAGAGACGGACGGAATCACGACGTGAGCCTGTGAGGGAGCACAATCAGGTAGCGCAATGCGGTACGTTTCTTACCTTATGGTTGATAGCTTCTCCCTCGGTCGTGTTTTCTTGGGTGAGATGGGCAAGACCTGATGAAGTACGGAGTACGGAGTACCTACGGTTCTCAAGGACCCCACCCAGCGTATCTAAGCACTTGTTCAAGAGCCCAAGAGACCGTTGCGAGATCCTTCACCCCGCTGCCTCAAGATGCTTGTGGCACTTGAGATATGCACTTTGGGTGTTTCTTCTACACCTGCAACTTCTATGCCTGCAATGAGGCAAGCAAGGCAAGGTCATCCATTGCCTCTTTTGCATCAGCATCAGCATCAGCATCAGCATCAGTATGAGCTCAGCATCAGACCCCATCTAAGCCCGACCGACCTTACTTTTCATTGCTTACCCAGGCAGGCAACTCGGGCAACCCAAATGTGCCTTAGTCTTAGGTAGCTTTCTTTAAGTGAAGCCCAAAGGCTGCAAGATGCAAAAGCGAGATGCAAATCCACCAAAGTCCCGTTTCGCATCATTTCCCCTCTTGCTTTTCCTGACTCCTCCAGTTCCTCCTTGGCCTTGGCGCCAACCTGAATGTTCGTGCCTGCTGTATCCGTACGGAGTACTTGCCTCACCGACGTGTCTACCTACGGAAGGGAAGTTACGCCAAAGGTATCCAAGGTACCTATCTTAGCTAAGGTATGGATCTGTGCTCATCGCTTCGTGCGGTACCTCTTTCATTGTCGATGCGCATCGTTCCTGCCTTGCGGATAGTTCTCACGCCTACCCACTTCGTGATGCATGTGGCTTCGTCAACGGGAATTTGCGTTGATTTGGGAAGGAGAAAGGGAAGGTGGACATGTAACGATGAGGAGGGCAAGAGGCAGCAGCACTTCTGCCTGTCCTCTTCCCTTGAGATGATGCGTGTGATGTAATTCTTCGTATCAATTCGCATGGAAGGTACCTACCAAACCGTGCCTACCTACCTTACCTACCTTACCTTAGGTAGGTACTTTACCTGGTGACTTGGTCCGACAGGAACATGCAGGTAGCAAACAAATGCTCCAACAGCTGAACAGCTCACCTCACGCTGCTTGGTCATCGTCCTCGGCTTCGGGATGATTTCCCAACTTCCATCTCATCAGTCGGACCACGAAACCTCAAATGCGCTGCATTCCCGCCTTGGTCTTTCTTCACACGCCATTCCATCTCGCGCACGGAGCGAGCGTCGAGGCAGTCTTCATCACACCTTACTTTACCTCAAAGTACCTACCTACCTAGGTACCTTAGGTATTCATCCACCTGAACGCAAGGTACTTTGACTGCCTTGCTTTCTCTCACCTACAACTCGTACCTTTTTTTGTCAGGTTCTGTGCTGATTCTTACTCAGGTGCCTCCACGTCTCTGCTGAATCGAGCGAGGTTCCGTCGCGACACCTGCCAGACCGCCCGGACACAATCCCATTCTCGACTTCTTTTGTTCTTCATTCCATTGTTGCGCTCCCCCGGCCCTCGTCCGGACGGACCCAGACCTGCGGATTCCCTTGGCTCATAAGGCATATTACTATTGATTACCTACGAATACCGTATTCGTACGTCAGGAGACTAGCACCGGGCAAAGGACACGACCCGGACGCCGTCTAGACTCCACGGCTCGCCGCACACCGCACGCCGCACGCCATCACCGCCGTCTTATTACCCACACCTCTCCGAATATCACCAAGGAAGACAAATTACTGCATTCCTCACCCCGCCGTCCTTGACGCACTCCGATTCCTCCAACAACTCGATCCGACTCGGATGCTTCCTCGAGCCTTCTAGATCCATCGCCTCACCTTGCCCATTCAAGGTAGCCCACGCACGCAGCTAGTAACAGCACGGCATACACACCACACGCACACACATATACGCACATATACACCTTGAGCTATCTATGCTTATATCGCCTGGGTGGCCTTGGTCGCATCAACATCAACGCACCTCATTCCGTCACCCCCATGACTCTCCGTCCCCAGCCCTCCTTCTCTCTTCCATTTCCCCTCGAACGCTCGATCCGAGCAACAACCCCCTTCCCTACAACCATTACCGCTACGAATACCTAGTCTACACCACCTTGCCTACCTTACCTTAGGTGCTACCCACACCCCGACGCAGCGTGAAGGAAGGGCGACAAGAAGTTGACAGACAGGGCTGCATTGCTGCTTATGTGCTTGCATGGCACTAACTCAACGGGCTACAAGAAACAGCCACACGCCCAACGTCGTGCTCGTGGTTCCCTGGTGTATGACTAGCCAGTCCCCATCCGCATCCTATTCCTTTTAGGGCTGCTCGCCGAACAAGCGTCCCGCTACTCTACCCGTCAACGAGAGAGATCCACCCCCCCTCTCTTCCTTATCACCACTCCCCTTCTACTTAGTACATACACCCCCTTTTCCAAAGTTCACCCATCAAATCATTCCCGTCACCCCTCCCTTCTTGTCTTCCATCCGGCCTTCCTCTTCTCCACCTCCTCTTCTTCTGCCCTGCCCTGTAAGGCCCTGGGCTAAGGATACCTCAGGACCTAGTGTATCCGTTCACAGTAGGCGTGCTAAGCTAGGGTATCAGGTATTCTCTCTCTCAGTCAGGTCTCTTCTCTGCCTGGGCTGTCCTCTGTCTCTCAGTATCCCCTGCTACTGCCCCTGCTGGGGGTAAAAAGGAACCACCCGGGGGCTTCTTCTCCAATCCACGTTACGCCGAAGTTGGAGGTTTGGATGTGCCTCCATCTGGGTCCCTGGGCCGCTACCGCTACGAATACCGCTACCTACGGATACCGCTACTGCTGCCGCTGGAGCTTCGCTTGACGCTGCCGACAGCTTCCCTGGGCTCCCCCTCCACCCCCTTCTCCTCTCCTCTCCTTGACCAGGTCTGTCTCCTCCACTCGACTCGTTCTCCCGCCTTTTTTTCATAAGTACTAGTCGCCTCTTTCGCCTCGCCATACCTGGGGGTGTCGATTTTATTTTATTTTTATTTATACAGCAGCTGGCGTCGTCACACAATCGCCTCTTATTTCAGCTGTCGTCTCCCCCCCACGACCTGACCTGACTTACGGATGTAAACTCTACCCACCCCAGCTCCGGCCACTCTGCTTCCTCCGACAACATTTGCGCCTCGCATTCCTCGACGCCGTCCGGACCTGATCTGTTTCTGCTTGTCCCGCGATTAGACCGCCGGACTCAACAATTGTACATCCAGTCCAACCACATCGACGTCTGCTACTTTTCCCTCTTCCACGTTACGACTCGCGCCGCTTTGCTCGATTCCGTCTAGTCTTGTCTTTCCTTTTTCAGTCTCCTCTCGGCCCCGACCGCTGCGTGACGCAAGAGAGAGAGACCGACAGAGACAGCCATTCTCGGCTTGCATTGGCCCCCGTTCTCAACCAACGGCGAACCCGACTGCCATCGCCACCCACGGCCTCCAAGACGACCGCCTTGGCCTCGGACGCTTCTCGTATCCCACCGCGATCAGAACCCTAGATATTTCCCGGCCCATCACTCATGACGCCCGTGCTTCCGTCACTATAAACCTTAGTGGCGCCGCTTCAGCTGGAATTGTCAATCCTCAGCCAGCAACTGCACAGATACAAACCGACATCATGGAGGCACCTTCGAGATACAGGGAGCCTGCGGGTCTTCCCAGCATATTTATAGACTCAAACCCAAGAGACTCAAACCGCTTCGACTCTAGCAGTTACTCCTCCTCTGTGGCCATCCCAGGTTCCGGAGACAGAATCAACGCACCGCCGCCCTTACCACCACCACGACTTCCCTTTGACGATCCTCACATGCATCACCAGGAGCCCAGACAACACTACCGCGATCCCTCATCATACAGCCCTAGAGAACATAGTTACCACGACAGCTTGGGAAGTTTGGATGACAGGCCACACTACATGAGGTCCGGTTACAGGCACGATGAGGGTTATGCCAGCATGGGTTCGTCTTCAGCTTCGGCTTCCACAAGGTAGGAAATCCCCAACCTTTCAATCGGGCCTAGTTTGGTTCTAGAAGAAAAGAACTTGAGAGTGTCGAGATTTTGGGTGCCCATCTAACATTTTCACATTGATAGATCTGAATGTTCCTTGCCGAGCATCTCGGCCGGGTTTGGTCTGCACCACAACCAGTTCCAGTTCCAGTCTGGCGCCGACGCTTTCACCGACATGAAGAAGAAGCTCGCTCCCCTAAAGACGTTCGATAACAAGCCGCCTGGCTCACTCCTCAGTGCGTCAAGCACATCATCAACTAGTGACCCTTTCTCGAGGAGGCTTTCTGGCGACATGCGGGTACCGCCACTCTCCGTGCCCACCAGTCTTCCGTTGCACCTCAAGACGTCAAACCTACTAGACTCTCCCGACAGATACACGCAGACTCCTCACTCTGCCCTCTCACCTTCCCCTAGAAGCCAGCCATTCCATCTCGGCCAGGACTATAGGTCACCTCGGTCCGTCTCCGACCTCGACAGGTCACCACCTACTCGCACCAGAAGGAATAACAGCGACGATGCATCATCGCACAGCTACGAAGTGGAGGAGATGGAAATGGAGGAGACCAATTCTATGAAGAGATTGCGGATAGAGGATCCCATGAGAGCACACTACGATGGTGCTGGGGCGAAGCGCCGTGCATCCGCTGATCCCGACGACAGCGTACCACTTGGTTTCACCACCCAGAGTGACTTGCTACGCCGTCGCGATGGAAACCAAAGAGGATCCCCCACGCCTCGACTGAGTGTCATCCCTCAAGGATCAATCTCTTCGCCATCCGGTCGCGCAGGGTCTTACAGCTCTAACCTATCACTACTCACCGGGAGCATTACCAGCATGGGCTCGTCGTCGTTTGGCCGAGTCTCTCCAGGGGGCCTTTCCCCAGGTGGAATTTCGCCCGGCGGAACCGACCCCAGCTGCAGCTCTCCCTACAGTGCATCAATGTCGCTCAACCCCTCGCCTCGCGGTTCCCTTTCCAGGGCACCCCACCAGCGGACCATTAGCGAAAGCCGGCCTCTCGCTTCTCCCCGCAAGCTTACGGAGGTGAGCAAGCCTGGTGGAACCAAAATTTCGGGATTCTTCATGTGCGATTGTTGCCCGAAGAAACCCAAGAAATTTGAGTCGGCTGAGGAGTTGGCGTAAGTACCGACCCTGCAAATATTAGAAGCTTTTCGCTAACCGTCAACAGGTCTCACGAAGCCGAGAAGCAGTATGAATGTTCTTTCTGCGGAAATCGATTCAAGAACAAGAATGAGGCCGAACGCCACCAGAATAGTCTTCATGTTCGCAGACACAGCTGGAGTTGCTCAGCCCTGAATGGCTATGATCGTGCGTTCCACGACAGTACCAATCGCCCCGGTGAAGCAGACTCTTGTGGCTACTGTGGTGAGGAGTTCCCTAGAAACGGGAGAGGCCCTGGTGCTTCCGCACCGCGACACGCTACCGACCAGGATTGGGAAGAGCGCATTCGCCATCTCCAAGAAGTACACAAGTTCAGGGAGTGCAACAGCAGCAAGAAGTTTTTCCGCGCAGATCACTTTCGGCAGCATCTTAAGCATAGCCACGCAGGCACAAGCGGCAAATGGACGAACATGCTGGAAAATGCTTGCATGCTGGATGAAGATCCTACTCCGAGATGAGCATAAGCCAAGCTCCCAAGCTCGACTTACCGATGATTCGTTGGAGACCATGGCATTGGTTGACTGGCCATTCATTGAACGCAAATGTCCGGGGCGCGTAGCGCGACATTACTCGGATGCGTCCAACTAATACACCGAATGCGAGCGAACGATTTGAGACTGTACAAGCAGTCAAGATGAAGACAGCCGTTGACGCACGGGGCCGAGCGGAACATGTCGAGAAACATCCAACGCCACGGTCTGGTTAGCAATTCCCTTGCCAGTGCCATGCGCCGTACAAAAAAGAAAAAATCAAAAGCATTTTGTTGAAGCATGTGGGCAGCATCCTCGGGTTTGATGGGCTGGCCATTTGGAAGCACCCATATTTTGGGGCCTTTGGAGTATAGGTGGTTGCCATGAGGGGCTTTCAGGCACCAGAAACATATCTGCAAGCTGTCTGTTGCGCGCATTCCATTTGGAGGAAATACCAGGCATGATCGGGCCAGTCAGTGGTGGGGAGGTGATACGATGAAATGATATTGGTATTAGAAGAGATGCAGCACATCCTTCAGCCAGACTGAAGAGTTCAAGCTAGCAATGTATTTTGTAGGGTCAGGGCACACAGGTTGGACAATAGTGAGAAAAGAATAAAAAGTTACCAAATCTCGAACAAGTTACTGTTTCCATCCATAACATGTCCCTGGCTTAGATTTGCTTTCTCGTAATTATGTGATGTGGTTGAGTACTTGGTTTCCGAATCGGCATGATGGGATCAAGAGGAAGGTAGTCTGACAGTCAATGAAGACCTGATCAGATCCACAGCTGGCTACAGCCTACGAGTAGCTACAGTACGGAGTACCCCATGTTGGTGTCTGTTGAGCAAGGAACAAACACATGCTCTGGTACCTTGCTCTGTGTAAACGCCAAGTCGCCATAAGGCTTCATCAACGGCAATTCGGCATGCCGCAGTGAGGCCGCCGGTTGACAGAAGGTCACATGATCTCAGCCCTATGAGCCACAGAGAGATGTGGCGGTGGCGCATGACTTTGTTCTGTCTTTACCCAATATGCCAATGTACCCTACCTTAGTAACAATAGATAGTAGGCATGGGAAAGTGCCCTGAGGGGAAGGGGCAAATGACCTGGACCTGAGGCGGGGGAAAGGGGGGCCACACCGCAGGCACGAGGGAACAGGACGCCGGACATTTCTTTCCACCACACGGCCGAGTGGCAGGAGCCAAGAGCACGAGGGAACGAGGGTACGTACAACACAACGACTGAGGCGACGAAAACAAAGGTGGAGGCTTGGCTCTTTTCGGCAACGGCAGTATTCTGGGAAACAAAGCTAGAGCAACTTCAGGCCGAGCCACAAGCACAACTGCGTCATTCTCGTCACCACCACCCAACCACTACCACCAGCGTTCGTCGCATCCTGAGATTGGCACGCGAGAGGGGTCTGTCTTTCTGGTAGCTCTTGGGCTTGGGACACCGACATTGACTCTTTCGTTTCCCCCTTCTCCATTTTCTCTCTTGGTCACACACCAATATCCATCCGTAGACAGCAGGGAAACTTACACCGTCATACACTACCATACTACGCTCATGTATCTTGTGCCAAGCTGCCTTTTGAAGCCTTCATCGATAAAGCCATTCGCATGGTCCGTGGCCACATTTCAACCGAGGACGTGACGAAGCGATTGAAAGAGATCGAGTCAAGCTTGACGGCCACGACCACGACCACGACGGCATTGCAGGACGCGGCGCAGGTGCTACCCCCCAAGGAAAAAGAAGCGCCGACCAATACGTTAGAGATCTACACAGGCGAGCCTGAAGGGAGCGAGGAAACTGAAGCTTTACACCGACTTTTGAAGAAGAGCTGCGTCGAAATGGCGATGAACCGTATCGATGGCAAGGAGGAGCTCTATGTCGGCGGGTGAGACACATTATCTCCGTCATCTTCACTGTGAGGCTCACTAACGTTATTTACCAGCATATGGGCTTTGCGCCGCCCTTCAGCACTGAAGGAGCGCAACATCACCCACATTCTGTCTGTGCTGCGATTCGACCCGGCCGGTCTCAAGAGCGAGACCGACACCTGGGAGAACTACGGAAAGAGCTACAAGCACATGGTCATCGACATCGATGATGTCGAGGATGAGGACCTGCTCGTTCACCTGCCCAAGGCCGTCCGTTTCATCGAGGATGCGCTGTACCCCGGCAGCAGCAAGAAGAGCGTCACGGATGGGCCTGAAGAGGAGACCCAGAAGGGCAAGAGCTTTGAGGAGAAGGCCAAGCGCTTGAAGGCGGCTGTGGCCAAGGATTTGGAGACCGAGTCTGAGTCTGAGACGGAGGCTGCCTCGGCTAAAGCGGCGGCGGCAGAGGCGAAGCCCACAGATCCGGATGCCATCCTCCCCGCCCCCCTATTCGAGCAGCTGGATCTCAGTTCTGACGGGGAGAAGCCGGACCCCAATGCCCCAGGCGGCGTCTATGTCCACTGTGCCATGGGCAAGTCCCGTTCCGTCTCTGCCATCGTTGCCTACCTCCTCTGGAAACACCCCTCCCGCTTCGGCAGGTCCGCGGCCTCGACGACCGCCGCGCAGAACGGAGCATCAGGAGGGGCGCCCAAGTCCGCTGAGGAAGCCGCAGCAGCGCAAGAGAGGGCTGCAGCCGCCGTCGCCGCCGCCGTGAAGTGGGTTCGCAATACGCGAGAGATTGCGGAGCCGAACCCGGGCTTCATAAAGCAACTCGAGATGTGGTGGATCATGGGGTGCCCTGAAGACGTGGCGTCGCACCCCATTTACAAGCGGTGGGAGTTCCAGAGGGAGATTGACGAGAGCCTTGCCGCGGGTCAGGCACCGACAAAGCTGCGGTTCGAGGACGAGGAAACGAGCAAGGAAGAGGCGGAGAGCGTCAAGGGCATGGAGGTGCGGTGCAAAAAGTGTCGCAAGACGCTGGCCACGCCGCGCTTCGTACTCGATCACGAGCCCGATGCCCCTAGGGACCAGCGGCAGCAACAGCAGCCGTGCGGACACGTCTTTGTGGAGCCGCTGGGGTGGATGAGGGAGGAGCTGGAGAAGGGGACGTTGGAGGGACGGCTGTCGTGCCCGAATCAGAAGTGCGGCGCCGCCGTGGGGAGGTACAGCTGGCGGGGATTCCGGTGCAGTTGCGGCGGGTGGGTTACACCCGGGTTCAGTCTGCAAAAGGGGCGTGTGGACGAGGTTGCTGCGAGGGTTCCTGGGGCTGGGGGTGCGGCAGCGATGGGGATTCGGATGCCGCCTGGTTCGGGGAGGTTGTAGATGCATAAGCGTTGAGTTGGCTCAGAGCCTGCGGTTTAGAGCTAGAGCTAGATGTAGATGGTGAGGATACATGGTGGAAGAATGTGCATTTGGCAAGGCGTTGGAAGAGGGGGCTTTGGCCTGGAGTTGGGTGGGAGAGGGAAGGATCGCATGACATATACGGTTGCATCAGCCTGGAACAGGGGAGACGGGAGGGTATTCCTAGATGGCATGGAGACTCGTTCTAGATGATCCTCGCTGACTGCAGACTCTTGAATTGCACGTACATCTGGCCCCGTCAATGGATTGTTACATGTGAATGGCTGGATACCTTGCCTATCTTCATGGTTGCCTTGGATCAAGGTATTGCCGTACGGATACTTATCAACGCTTGGTGTGCCCAATGAGATTGTTGATGAATGTGACCTCGCCCTGACGTTGGCCATGAAGAAGTTTACTCGTCCCAGTAGTCACTGATGTTAGTCTCTATTCGTTGAATATGTTTACTTACTGACTGTGTAAGGTTCGCTTCAAACCAAACGCTCTTTCAGCGTACGACTAGCGACGATTCCTACTCCCAGAGTGCGCATGTATGCTCGCGTGCTCCCCTTGAAGCTTACTCCGAGCCGTTGCAGCGAGAGAGGGAAACTTGACTTTACCTTATCCCGAGCTTCGTACATCTCGGTACATGGGTGGATCGGACCACAGACGCAGGTTGCTATCGAAGCACTGTAAAGACACCCTGTTTCTTTTCCAAGATCATCTTCCTTTCTTGGGGCGTTGTATTACTTCGACCCGTTTTTGATGCATGTACAGTTGGAGCCAGACTGGGATGCTTCTTGCTTGCAGAGGGGTTAAGAACGAGATGGAGATTTTCTAGGAGGTAAGATTGCTGCCTGCATGCACGAGATGGAAGAGCCGAGGCAGGAAAGGTGAGGTGAGGCGTGGTAGGTGATCCATATCCGTACAGTCGAGGCAGGCCAAACCCATCGATTGCTAGTGTTTTGAACGGCAGTTGGTCTCTTCTGTCAGAGTGTGGGGCGGAACCAGACGCACTTTGGATTCTAGAAGAAGCAGAAAATGCTGCCTGCAGCGAGCTAGATGCGCGAGATCTAATGTAGGCGCGAGGCAGCGTGAACAACTATCCGTAATGTCCCGCGGAAAGATTGTGAGGCAGGCGAATTCTGGATGTTCGAGGGGGCAACGGAGATGATGCTGATTGTCTGCTTGGGGGTGTGGTAATGGTGCCGGAGGTTTGCCAAGTTGGTGTTGCCTACGTCTAGTTCTCGGCAAACGATGTTTCTCGTGGGGTCGATGGGAGGGGGTAGACGTTGAATGAAGATCCCAGCCCCTGTTCTAGATCGCAGAAGGATCGTCGTAGGACTGGGAAGAGTGAAGAGCATTGTCATCACCCGCGAAACGGCGGACCCAAGGCTGATGAAATTCTTTCTGTTTCTTCCTGGTCTAGATGGAGCACTGTGAGCCCAGCATGATGGTTGTTGCCTTCTCGCCTCTGTCGATGTCGGGAAAGTGAAGGGCGCTTCACCCTGCTTTCGCTGAAGGAAGGAGTTGGGAGGCTGTACTGGGTCTTAGGGGTGGGCCCTTCTAGTCGGAGTCTGGAGACTTTGCGAAGACATGGAGTCTACGATGACGATTATAACCACTTATGCGGCGCCGTTGAATTATAAGGCTATGTTGGAAATTATTTCGACGTTCGGAGAAGAAGTGGCCACGGTTAGATTAAGAGAAGTTCTTCTAGGCGTGGTACGCATGGAAAGCGGAAGGGTCGATGAGCGGGACGTAGATCAGGACGACATCACGATGACACCCCTGAATGGCACTCTTCCAGAGGCAGTCATCCGGAGCGCGATGGAAATGCAATAAGGCCCTGTAGCTCGGATCTGTCTCGCGCGGCCTTGTACACGCCTTCTGGTCTCTTGACAATCTCATTCCAATTCTCGTTTACTAAAATCCAGCTTTCTACTGAATCACTTGTAATGCTGATCATTCATCAATAAGTGAGCGGATAACCCAGAAGACGATAGCAGGCGAGGTACAGAACTGAATGTCGCAAATCGTTATGGAATTGACCGTAAAGCAACCCGCCAACATACATTTGACATGTTTTTCATGCTCAAGCGAGCATTCTCATATCCTCCTCGATGTTCAACCTTGACTGCGTGAAAGAGTCGCTGGGTTGGGCAGCAAGCCGCAGTATCCTCCCTTTGCAACCGCCTGCGGGTCTTTGGATGTGAACTGTTAGGTGTGGGTGTACGCCAAGCTCTACTCACAAAGCGAGCGGAACAAGGTCTTGAGACTCTGACCAGCTTAAAAGCCAGACCAGGCTACATATCCGCAAATAACCAGCTACCTCCTGTCCTGAAGACTTCCCCTTCCGGATCTTCGCCCGTCCGCTGAGATTGAGGGCAAAACTGCACATCAATCCATAGTAAGCCCCCTAGAGCTCACTAATCTCGACATCGATTGAGATCCCTCCTTGCTACATCCAACGGGCATATACTTGCTAGTGTTGGTCAATGAGGCGCAGCAGCGGCCAGCATACTGATGCTCCTACGCCGGATACCCAGCGGAACCTCCGCCGTACAGAGGACACATAAGCTCGCTACCTACTGTCCACATCATGCTCGACCGACGACGGGCCTGCAGTGGTGCAATCCTACGCTTGTAAGGTAGAGGGAGTGGGAAAGAAAACGCATATCGTAAGACGAGTCTAGCCTGTGACGATGCCGTTGGGAGCGAAGGAGCAAGGGGAGAGAAGGAGGGGTATGATTTCTCTGAATGCTAGTGCTCTCTGGCGTACGGGGTTCTTCTTACCTGCCGCTCTAAGCGTCCGTGTATGCAAGGTATCTCCTCTCCATGTCCCTGTTGTATTCCTTCGACTGAGGGGGGGTATACTATGTAGCTCGTGGGCCTCTCGTAGGAGTCGAGGCAGATTTTGGGCTGATGGCGAAAGAAATAGCTCTAAGGCTGCAGTGAGGGTGTACGATCATCTTTCCCCTTCTCTCAGCTTGGTGTCCTTCTCTCAATCTCACAACGGGTATCCGTGCTCACGAGCGTCCGTGTGCGTGGGGGCTTCATTGTGGATGGATTCTTGGGCATGGATGAAGTTCCTCCATGTCGGTATGGTTGCTTTCATCTTGAACCTCAGCCGGGTCTACTACGTAGTACATAGAGGAGCTGACAGTATTGCCCATTATAGATGCATCTGTCAGAGTGCTGCCGAAAGAAGATCCATTCCCTTACGGAAAGTAAGCGGTTTCGTTCGCGATGTTGGCGCACCAGTTCCTTCTTTCCCCAAAACGTTGACCCCTATTCTGCCATCCTTTTTTTGCAGCTCGAAGGATCACCATCCCGGCACGGCCTCGGGCTCCGAAGACCAGAAACGCCGCCTAGGAAATTTCTTGGGAAGAAAGACCGCCCCGCGCGCGCACGCCCCGCCTTCTATTTCCAAGCTAGAGCGAGTCGGGACGGGAGGGGGTTGTTTGCTATCTTCCTCTATCACTCTCCCTGTTTCCCTTTGCTTGCTGGGACTGTGGTCTGTCCCGGCTAACGGCACTTCCGAGGCTGTGCAAGGAAAAGAATATTGGAGCCTGTAGGGCTGGAGGGACCCTCTTTCTGTTTGCTGAAGAGAATCGAGGTGGTCGTGGTGTGAGCATAAAGGCCTGATGCCACCGGGCGTGAGACTTTGAAAGGATTTGTCTAGTGAGAAAACCTGATGCCTAAGTGTTTCAAGATCCCTTGAGACGAAAATGCCAAGTTCGTGACCATACTGGCACTTTATGTGTATATCTAGGCAGTGATTGGACAAATTACGCCTACGGCTCTTAACAAAACGACCCATCTTGTAACCTTGTCCAACGAGCGTTTTCTTCCGAGAGGTGCGATATCTTCGGCTGCCGGCATTGCTTTGGCGCTTTTCAGCATTAGACGACACTCATTTGCTTCTTGCGGGGTCTTTATTTCGGCCAAGACTGGGTCGTAAGTATTTGTTAATAAACAACAACCTTTGTAATTGTCTCCGCTTTGATACGCAGCCCCAGGCAGCAGCATTTCTCAAACAGTGACAAAAAGGAACTTGTAAGAGAAACGTACACGGTTGTGTCATAATTGGCAATACGAGGTTTGTAGAGGTGGCGCTTTTTGACTTTATGCGGAACTTCGATGTTGTGGTTTTCTAATATTTACAGTCAGAAGCATATTGCCGTAGCCGTTTGAATACCTTACTTGGAAGAGCACGTGAAATTTAGAGTGTGAAGTAATAGGGCATCGTACTTGGTTTGGTCAAATACTACGGATAGTGATTTGTGAATGATTTATCATATGGCATCAGTTGTATAGCAAGCATACGTTGAAGACTCTATCAATACTTTCGAAGAAGGCGGCTAGACTTGACATGTAGCATAATGGTATAAATAGCTGTGGACCGCATGTCTAGAAGATGAGAACAACATTGTAGGTCTTAGGTGTTCTACAACTATTACCAACTCAAGCCGGAAAGGTTCCAGGCACGGTTAATGTAAACATGTTTCGAGGCACAACTTCGTATGACCGGAAATTCGTGAAGTCTGCCATGAAAATCGAAATTTGACTTGTCTTAGACCTGGCTCCAATTTGCAACAAGAGGCTTTGATTGAGACGCACTGTTGAGACTATTGACAGAGCCTTACTGCAAGTCTGCTTCTGTACTCTGACAACCTCTGGGAAACGCACGAAATAGGTAAATGCCCAACTTGCTTTTGATCTCGTACCGAAGATCTCTTGATAAAATCGCGAAGGACCGCATTTCTTGACTTCTGATGATTGAACAATTACACAAGTCGTTGTGAGGTTGATACAGAGTAGTACAACACCAATACGTCTTACTACGCCGCCAACCACGTCGCATTGGCAGCAACTCCAATGCTAGATATCTTGGCATGCCGCATCATTCTCCTGTACTCCTCAATCTTGGAAAGCCCAACCATGACAACTTCCTCGACAGCCTCCTGTCCAATATTCTTCTTCCAGACAGAAATCACACCATTGAATTGATGATCGTCAATCGTGACAGACAAAATCATCTCCGTCTCATTCCTCAGCTCCCACGACGCCCGTCCATACGCCTTCATACCCGTCGCCTTCCAATGCACATTGCCCAGCTCGCCTGACTCGTACTTCCCATCGCTCTCTTTGATATCGATCTTGAGCGCACGTTGCAAGAATTGGATTTCGGTCTGGGCAGGCAGGGTGTGGAAATCGATCACGGCCACTTCTTGGCCTCCATTCGAGGGTGATGTGACATAGCACTTGTCTCCCCAGGCTGCGAGGACTGCTTGCCGTTTTACTTCGTATCGCGGTATTGTGTCGCCCTTTACGCCGAGGACGCGGCGATGATCTTTGAGCGCGGTGTAGTGGATTTCCAGGGTAGGTGTCTCTTCGGTGCGGCGTTTGTCTGGGGTGGCGTCTACGCGGACAATGAACTTTTCAAGCCAGCCGGGAGCCATTGTGATAATTTTGACAGGAGGTAATCTGTGTAGTGAGAAGGTTATCTGGGTATGCCAAGGCTTCTGCGTATCGGTCAAATCTTTCGTCTTTCGACTTATGCTAGCAGGTGTCGGGTCACAGGACTCATAGATATCAGCTTCATGGCTGTTGCCTAAATGACTCCATCGTACGAGGAATCATAGTGTTAATACCTCTTAAGTGGGACGTCTCAGCCCAGCTGGGCAAAGCGAGACTGGGTGTTGTTGAGGTCCCCATCATTGTCATGGGCATACTATTCCCATGGCGGAGTTGGCGGAGGAGTTTCCCGGGTAGAGATCCACTGTCAGAGCTTCAGGAGCCTTGTCGTCTATCTCAAAGTAGACGAAACGGTGGAAAGTGGGGGTTCTCCGGCTCAGACCCGTGATTTCGGGCTCCAATATCGTCTTCGGGGTCCATTATTGGTCCTCTCGGGCTCCATTTGTAGGGAAATTGAACAGAGCCTCAGGGTCCAAGGTCATCTAATGGTAGCCAAGCACCTGGTCGTCGGGAGAACGACATACTTGAACTTCTGGTGGTTCTCCTCCTGCCTTATTACCTCACCTTTGGGCCCGAATTCATGCAATATGAACACCAAGGCACGAGAATTGAATGATTCAAGTCCTATCGAGAACTTGAGAGAAGGTAGCTTGCCTCAGGTACTTCACAGATACACGCAACTCAGGGGAGTGCCCATACATGGTTTGGCTACTACTGTTTATTCCAGAACTACTCGGCTCTTATTGAGCAAGCGGAAGCTTGGAAAGGCGTGCGTAGACATAATGAGAAAAACCACTCGGAAGTTGGAATTAAGAGTTCATGATGATGGATGATGGATCAACAGCGCTGCAATATGCGTCAACTCCTTTTGGGTGAAAACTCTGGGAACTAAAGATGGTCCTAATTGACAGCATGGTACATCGTTTGGCTTTTATTATCACAAGAGCATTGTAGTAAGTGAAGCAGACATGGGCGCCGGCAACACCTGAGCGGGCCAGCGCCGCTACGGCATCGTCCATAGCGCCGTCGGAAACCCGGGCCCGGCCGGTGTCACTCCGTCCGGCCGGTTACCAATTCAACGTTACGCCACCCGATCAGCTCTGCAAATGTAAAAGTTGAGACGGAGACTATCTCTCCGGACAGCACGGGCATTGCCAAGATGTTGTCCAAGAACACTTGCAATTTCCGCCTCATTCGAATCGGTTATTTAGGCTCATTACCGGATGCGACGCTGATCTCCACCCCCTCAATTGGTGGAAACTCTGCTCCCCCAGCAGAGACTCATGAATTTTCACTTAAATGTCGAGAGTTCGGATTCGGACGCAGGGTCACGGAGTAGCCCGGGCACAAAGTCTCCAGAGAACTTAACCTTGGAGACATGTTTCCACCTTAAATTTTCACCTCTATGGACATCACTCTGGGTCAATGTGGCGTGATACAGGGCTGCAGAAGCGACATAAGATAAGCATTTCGGACGCCACCTACAAACTGCACATGGCTCAACAGCTCTATCGGCTGAGACATCTTCTCAAGGTAATATTCTGACCGTTTATATTAATCACACCTTTTACCTTTCAGATGACAACATTGCGCGACTTTAAACTTGAATGGCGGGACTCGGGAGTTGCCCCTCTCAGCTTAGCTCGGCGCACCTGTCAACCTCCCGGTTCTCCACTCCCGGGGGAACACCCCGGACTCGGGAATCTCGGTGCAGCATCACTCCGCTCCAAGATGCAAACTTTACTGCCGCGCTTGAGACGATGTGACCGGTCTTCTATTCCGTGCAGCTACAAAACATCTCATGTATCCACCGGAGCTGATCCAATGTTACCTTTGTGATCCTCATTATCTCTCCAGCTTAGAGCATTCCCCTTGAGGTTCCTCAGAAGATCAGCATCCAAGCCCCCGGGTCGAGATCATCACATAAGTCATCAAGCTCTCAAACTTCTGCTCTCCTCCTCTTAACCATCCATCATGCGTATTCTCACCGCACTCCTCGCCCTAGCCACCTCGACTATGGCAGAGACACTCCTATACAGCAACCCGCTGAACTCAACCGCCGACGTCGCAACCTGGGTGGCAGAGGGCCCCATCACCGTAGCAGCCGTCAACGATACCCTCGAGCTCTCGGGCGGCGGCAACCCAGACGACTACTTCGTCTACTGGGTCCCCGAAGTCTTCCCCGACGGCATCCGCATCACTTGGGAATTCTCCCCGCGCAACGAACCCGGCCTGGCCATGTTCTTCTTCGGCGCCGCCACCGTCGCCGACGACGGCAAGGGGTCCATCTTTGACCCGTCCCTCAAGCCCAGGAACGGGAGCTACCCGCAGTACCACTCCTCCGACATACGTACGCTGCACGCGTCCTACTTCCGCAGACGCTGGCCCGAAGAGAGGGCGTTCCATCTGGCGAACCTGCGCAAGTCACCTGGATTCCACCTTGTTTCTCAAGGCGCGGACCCCTTGCCCCCCGTCCCTGATGCCGCTGGTGCGTTTTACAAGATTGAGGTCATCAAGGACAAGCGCGAGGTGAAGTTCCGCATCAACGACTTGCCCATCTTTGAGTTTTACGACGACAAGTCCACGGGACCTATTATCCGGGACGGAAGAATTGGGTTCAGACAGATGCAACCTCTTGTTGCGAGATATCGTAACCTTCAGGTATGGAAGCTTTGAAGAAAGGACGATGACGGACATTGATAGATGTATTATGATGCCTTTATGTAATAAATAGTAAGCCACCACTACTACGGCCGCACTTCTCCAGCCTCCTTTAATCATCATGCTCCTGAACCCCATTCCGTAGCCTTGATCTCCATCGAATGGGTCGGCCCAGATCAGCCGACAACTTGGGCACAACCTCGCTCGTCACAGACCCCTCGTCGCCAATCTTATCCAGCTCCTCGATCAAATCAGCAGCATCCGGCGGTGGCGCCGTATCGAACACGGCCTGGATATCACCGTGCGGCGAAAACCCCGAAAGCTGCCAACCCAAGAACCTCCGGCGGCCACCGCCACCATTCATCTTCTTCCTCATCCGGCGCGAGAATTGTCGCCTCTCGTATAGACTGATGAGCAGCAGGGTCGGCAAGTTCAGCGCGCGGATCAGCGCCACGTTGACCCTGTGAAACGTCTCGGCTGACACGGCGAACCGTAATGGCAGCAGCGTCGCAAGCGCAAAGATGTTGAAAGGCGGCGGGTACGCGAAAATGGCATCGCTTTTGACGCCCTCGAAAGTCAGCACCGCGCGGCGGAAGCGCACCTCGGCCGCCTCGTCGGCAATGATGTTGGAAAAGGTGTTTGTCAGAACGGCGACGAGGATCGTCAGGAACAGCGTGTTGCCGAGGAACGCGAAGCCGACCATGAGCGCCGGGCCGAGGATGATGTGGAACTGCGTCGACTCCTGGATGCCGGTGCCGTCGAGACCGAACCAGATCCAGAGCATCCACTTGCAAATGGCGAACCACGAAGGCGTCTCGTTGAGGTTGTCGTTGGAGTCGATGAGCCACTGCAACGCAAGGAGGAAACCCATGAAGCACCAGCACGCGAGGAACGACAGCAGCAAGAAATCCTTCATCATGGCGTGCAGGGAGATGAGGACGATGTTGTCGGGTGCGATGTTGAAGGCGACGCGGGTGAGGAGGATCGGCGCCGCGAGCGGGAGGATGTGTAGGCCATGGCCGTCGGGGAAGTGTCCTGCGCCTACGTCGTAGATGCGCGCGAGGACGTATACAGCGTAGATTGCGGAAAAGGTGACGTCAAGCCAGGACCAGAGGTTTTGCGCGTGGACCTCCCAGCCATGTTCCGCGACGGCGGCAACTTCGTCGAGGACCCAGCCGGCGGCGTAGATGCAGAAGAGGAACTCGAAGACCTCGTTGCTGCTGCGACGGTAGAGCATAGCGAGGAAGTAGAGAATCATTAGGATGAGGAACTGGACGAATTCGATGGAGTTACGGGAGCGCGGGACGATGAGGCGGTAATGGTTCAGGAGAGGCGCTTTCCGCGGGTCGTAGAGGGAGATCGGGCGGTACTCGTAGTGGTCGGGCAGGATGTCGACAAAGGAGAGCGGGGTATAGACGACGCGGCCCTCGTAGACGGCGTTGATGACGCGCTGGCATCCAGGCGAGGAGATGAAGGTCTTGCTCTCGGAGAGGATGGCCAGCTCGAGGGCGGTGAGTTTGCGTTCGAGACCACCGCGTTCCTGGGGTGCCCACTGCCGACGGCCTTCGAACTCCACGGCTTCGGGGGCGCCCTCAAACGGATCGAAGCCGCCGACGAGGAGGCGCGAGAGGAAGAGGAGGCCTTGGGAGCCCGGGTTGGCTTCGTGGAAGCGGCGGAGGACGCGGGCTGCTACGAGTTCGCAGAGCGTTGCACGTGCTACGTTGACGGGTTGATGGACTGAAGTTGCCTGCTGGCGGAGGAAGTAGAGGCGGTTGGCAAGGAGGCAGTAAACTTGTTTTGGTGTTAGTCATGAGTAGTACTGAAGAGAAGGGGATCACATACCTATGGTGATGTCGTTGGGATGATACAGACGCTCAACGAGAGGCCGGACGATGAGAATGTTCATCCTCGGGTCACTCAACTGGCTCAGTGTGTATGGATCATCTAGATCTCAGTGTGAGTACACTTGTTTCCTGACATTGAAAGTTGGTCCTTACCTATACTTGCATTGATGAGCCGGCGGACGCTATCTCAAGGTCAGCATCTTACTACCCCAATTTGACTGAACATCAGATATTCCGGGCTTTGATGGACGTACCGATGCATTGAAACATATATGGGCAGCTCAGAAACTGAAGACGGAAACCCTGGTTTCTCTTCATCGTCACCATCACCAAGACAAGCCTCAGTCTCGGAGCCGCCAGCGACACCAGGACCTTCGTCGTCGTCCTCCTCGTCACCACGACACCTCTGACGGCCCGTCCACAGCTTGGCCTCTTCCGCCATCTCCTCCGTCGGCGACCGTCTCATCTCCAGCTTCTCACAGGTCGGTGTGGTCCGTCTGCGTCGCAAATACATTCACTTTTGCTATGGGATACATCAAGAGGCAAATGGTGACGGCACACAGATCAAAGGGCCGTGGGCAATCGGAGAAACAAGCACCTGTCCTGATTGTCCACTGACGAATCATCCCCTTAAATGGACAATACGGAACAGCTGGGGTAAAGGGGCCCTGTTTTTAGTCATGGAATCTTGGCGATTCATTACAAGACACCAGCCGCGATGCCCAGGGTTTGGGAGGAAACCATTATGTAAGTGCGAGTCGCTGCGCACGCGCGTAGCCGGTAACCCCTGACAAGGCGCCAAACACCGAAGCCGTGCTAAAGGAGCCTCCCGGTGGAAGCAAATAACGAGGGACGAGGAGTCTAGAGAAAGAACGGAAGTTTGAACTTCAGATAGGATCTTCAGCGAAAGCTCCGTGTGAGGCAGGAATGCATGTAAAAGGCACAGGGGCAAAACGGAGTAGCAATAGATCCATTACATTTATCCCGAATTGAAGGCAACAACTCTGAAGGCTTTGGACCAGAGCAGACTGTTTGTGGGAGGGAGCATCCAACCCGAAGAGAGAGACAAAAAAGAGTTCACCACCGGCATAGCTACACCTCTTGATGCTCATGGAATTTACGCCCGGGAACTATTAGCCTTCATATTCCAGGCTTGTTCGTGGACTTGAGCACTCCACCTTCCAGTCAATTCTGTTCCGATCGCAGAGTTTGATAGAATGTAACGAGATCATCAGACATAGACTGGCAATCTGGAGACCGTTGATTAGCGGATATCCGGGCTTCATCACTGTCTCCGCCAAGCCGGGCATGGCAAGAGTAAGGTAAGGGAGGTCGCGCTCGCAAACCCCGGGTCCACCGAGACCAAGCCTCTCGGAGCACCGGCCTTACATTTCTCCCTTTCGCCTGGCGCCTCAGCGGGGCCTGCCCAACCACCCGCAACCACCACCCCGACCGCGGGGTCCTATCGATAACCGTCACCCAGCTTCATCACCACGCAACGTCATCCAGGCAACGACACAGACGCCCACCAAAACCCAAAGATACTCACAACCTCACCAGGCTCACCACACCTCCTCTCCGACACCCCAAGAGACAAAGATACCCTCCCCCACGAACCTGAGCAACACGCACAAATCACCAGCAACCATGAACCGCCTCTTCGGCGCAGCCCCCAAGGGCCCAAAACCAACCCTAAACAGCGCAATCACAAACATCGACGACCGCATCTCCTCAATCGACGTGAAACTCTCCGCCCTCACCGCAGAACTAAACACCTACCAACAAAAACTCTCCAAAATGCGCGACGGCCCCGGCAAAAACGCGATAAAGCAAAAGGCGCTAAAGGTCCTCCAGCGCCGCAAAATGTACGAGTCCCAGCGCGACCAGCTCCAGTCCCAGGTCTGGAACATGGAGCAGGCGCAGACGATGCAGGATAACCTGAAAAATACCATGGCCACCGTCGACGCGCTCAAGACGACCAATAAAGAACTCAAGAAGCAGTACGGGAAGGTGGACATCGACAAGATTGAAAGGTTGCAGGATGAGATGGCGGATTTGATGGATATTGGGAATGATATCCAGGAGAGTCTGGCGAGGTCGTATGATGTGCCCGAGGACGTGGACGAGGCGGAGCTGGATGCCGAGTTGGAGGCGTTGGGGATGGAGGCTGAGTTGGAGCCCGAGATGGGCGCTATGCCGAGTTTCTTGCAGGAGGAGTTGCCCGAGTTTGTGGATGAGGAGCCGGCCAAGGAGGGTGCCAAGCTCAAGGAGGCTGCTGGCTAATATGCTTGCAGAGTGTCGTGTAGGAAATGAGATAAAGACTAGATGGGAGAGCAAAGGCAAGCTTTTGGAGAGTTTCGTACCTCGGCGTAATGGCATACCTCATATCCACTTCATTACAAGTGCCAGGCACTGTGGCTATCCATGTTCACAACTCGAATTCACTTCTTATTGTTCCGAAACTCCTCTTTTTCCCAAAAATAAAACCAACGAGCCCTCCCTCTGCCGATACGATTCGCTATGCCAGTGAGATGCTGCTACTACTACTACTGCTATTTCAACACGCCACGTCGTCCGCCTCTAGTCCACTGTCCCAAAGAACCGCGCAACCTCCTCCAGCTCCGGGTCATTGTTGCAAAAGTCCCAGCCCACAATGACACTCGTCTGACTACAACAAATGATCCTGCGGGCATCGTATTGCAACTTAAACACCCTTGCAGGGCCGTTGTCGCCGTTGGCAATGTGCGGGTGGTGCGCCGCGTCCGGCACAGGGTTTTGCGCACCTTGTACCGGCACCGGCGTCGCCTGAGTCTGAACAGGCGCTCCCGGCTGCGTCGGCTGTGCTTGATTCTGAGCTTGTCCCTGGATGTGTAAATGTCCTTGCACCTGGGGCGTCGCAGGTCCGGCGGCGGGTGTAGCGGCGGTGGCGGCGGCAGCTTCTTGTTCTTGAGCGTGTCGCTGGCGCACAACTTCCATATGAAATCTGGTAATAGTCGGCTGCTGGACCTGTGTGCTTGACGACGGAGCGAATCCATTCAAGGGTGGCAGCGATGGCGGATCAATTGTTTGCGTCTCGCGGTTCGCCATGAGACGGCGCGACTGGTTGAGTTGCGTCTCCAAAAGAGCAGCGTTGAGCACATTGCGGAGGTCGGCTCTGATGCGCGGGTTTGGCTCTCTGCTAATAGCAGCCTGAATGTGTGAATTGTACACCAACATTGTCGGGTAATGATGCAAAGCCTGGCGCAGCTGTGTCGGTCCCCGAGGCACAACCGCGTCAATCAGGTTCATAAAAGCCTGTGCCGAATCGGGCGTAATGGTGGCAATAATGGGATTGTCGACGGTTGTCCTGGGAGAAGATCCCCGAGTGCCGCGCGCCGTGGATGAGGAGCTTGACTCCAAGTTTGCCAACATCTCTTGTGCAGTGAGCTGTGAAGCCGCTCTTGCCGCAGCTTGAGCTTGGCTTTGCGCTGCTGCGGCTCCCTCTTCCTGACGCAGATGTTGCGTGTCCTTCCAGACGCCCTCCTTATCACGGCGCCAGATGATGATACTCTGGTCGTAGGAGCCAGACACGATGCGAGCGTATTTGCCGCCACCGCCGCCGGGGGGAAGAATGGCACCATACGCCGTAATGTCCTCCGGTCGTTGACTACCCGCGTTACGGGCCTGGGCACGACCACGGCGACTGCCATGATCGCTAAAGGGGCTGACGACTCCATCAGCTACCGCCTTAAAGTAGAGCTCGTCAATCCTCTTGGCCTCAGCCTTATCCTCTTCAGCGCTGTAAGGAAGATCGCCGAAACCAGCCTGGACCGTTCGCACAAGGTTCGTGTGCGCGCGCAGACTGGCGACTTCGAGACCCGTGAACCTGTCAAACACCTTGACCTCGTTGTCACTGCTGCCGCTAACAATCCTCCGACCGTCGTACTGCACGCAGGCAATGCCCTTGCTATGGCCAACGACTGTCCGGATACAGACCTGCTTTGTCCAGTCCCAGACCTTGATGTTTCTGTCACCGCTGGCTGACACCACTTCGTTGCCATGGATCTGAACGGCGTTGACAGCCGCGCCATGTCCGTCCAGAGAACCAATAAGGCTATACGCAGGCTTGAGAGGCAGGTCGTCCATGGGATTGCCGTATCCGTAGTCTCTGACGCGTTTCGGGGCGTTGAAGACGACATCGCCATCACCGTAGCCGGGGTCACCGTATTTGAGGGGACGGCGGTTGAAAATCTTGATGGTCTTGTCCTTTGAGCACGTGACCAGAATCCTCTTGTCAAATTTGATGTTGAGAACCGACTCGGAGTGAGCATTCTTGAGCCTTTGAATCATCTGTCCTGTTGAAAACTTCCACAGAATGACGTTGGAGTCACTGCTTCCAGAGACGATCAAATCTTCGTCCTTGTCCGCATCGAACTGCAAGCAGAGCACAGATCCAGTATGGCCTTCTAGGGGCGGCCTCAACAATCGCTGGGTGTGCAGACTCCAGATACGAAGGGTCTTGTCACGACTACCGCTAACGAGGTATTCGCTGTCGAATTGCAGACTGTATATGCACTCTTGGTGGCCTTCTTGCGGGTGATCCGGGTGGGGCAGCTGGAAGTTGGTGAACTTCCCAAGCTCCCAGTTTTGCTCCAGGCGGTAGCGCATCGTATATAGATACTTCCAGTCGAGCCTGTACCGTCGGCTAGGTGCGTCCCAGGACCATAGTGACGACCGCGAGATTCTGCCGAGAGCGTCGGTGGACATTATGGGCGGCAGCGAGTCTTCCTTGACAAGAGCGGCGCGCAACATAGGCGACGCTTTACCCTTGCCCTTGGTGTCGACGCCGAAATTTCTCTCTGTACTTCGACGTGTGGACCCCGAAGCCGACCTGTCCAGATCCATATCTCCATGTTGCGGCGTAGCTGAACTCCGAGAGAAGCCGAATGACGAGGCAGGGCTGCCAAAGATGCTGTTGCCCATGATCGAGTTCATCGAATCTTCCCTGGTGACCGAAGCCCCGGCGTCCGTCATCTCGAGATCGTTGTCTTCGGATATCGCACGCTTCTTATGCGTGTGGCCGTCCTCGCATGATCGAACCCTGTGGAGAGAGCTGGGGGATTGGTTCTGAGGTTTGTTCGCATCTTCTTCCCACTTGTTAACTTCCGAGTAGATGGCCTTCCAGCCCTCCATATTGTACAGCGTCTCCCATAGCTTGCGGTCGAGGGCCAGTTCGTGCCAGGCGTGGCAAGCCTTGGAGACGTGGATGAGAGAGAGGGGATCGAGGTATCCGAGAATCTTCAGGCAAACTTCTGTCGGCAAGTAGTGAACGAAGTTGATGTACATGCGAGGGTGTAGACGCTCGACGATTTCGACGATGGTCGATGTGGGTAGCTGGTCGAGAAGAGCAATAGCAAGCTCTGTTCATTTGGCAAAGTGTCGTGTCAGTTGTTACCCCAAGGACTTTGAGCAAGCAGAGCAAACGTCTGCCCTGCTGCAGCTGCATCACAGGGCAAGGTAAACGTACCAGTCTTTTCAGAGGTGGACAGGCCGGGGAGATGCTGGGCGAGCCAGGCGGGCAGGTCTGCAGGTGGACGCGAGGCCGAGACATCCTGAGTGCCGCTGAAGCTAGGGTTCAGAGGGTCTTCGGAGTAGCCCTCGTCGGGCTGTTGTGAGGTAAAGGCAGACATGTCTGGCGAGAGTGTGTAGTTCGAGAGGTTATGGAGATGTCGCGCAGGACTTGGTCTCTACGGCTCTTCTCTGATGGCAAGGTATGCGCAGTCGCGGGCCATGCGTGCGAGGGGCAGAAGGGGTTCGTGCTCGGTCGCGGGGTGGACTACGGTCGATTGGCTTCTCTGTAATGCTTTGTGGTGGTGGTGGTCGTCGTCGTCGTCTTCCTGGCCGAGAGTATGCAGCGGGAGAGAGAGGCAAGTGAGACTATGGGCGGACTGATAACCAGGGAAGTCTTTGGGCGACGTGATGCAAGGCGGCTAGGGTTCCTTTGATGGGCGTGGTTACGTATTGGTGGTGATGCAATGGTAGTGTAGAATGTTGTCTTAGTTGTGTCGCATCCAGAAAATAAAGCAAGGAATGGGTGCGGCTTGAAAGCTGCGAGTGTCGATGCAACAGCAGAAGCAAGGCAGGCAAAGAGAAGAGGAGATGGGACAGGGTGTGGGGTGGGAAAATGGTTGGATTGAGATTTTGGGATTGAGATGGAGAGTTGGATTGGGGAAAGGAAGGGTTGGTTGGATGATGTTGAACGGCGGGTTGAATGTTTGGATGTTTGGATGCTGGGCTGACCGGGGGCGGCAGGGCGGGTGGAAATGCAGCGGGAGCGCTTGGCCGTTGTTGGTTGAAGATGCCTGGATGTCGCCGTAAGGTAAGCAGGCAGGGCAATAATTACGGATGCAGGTAAGCGATCCAGACCTGCCGGATAATTAGGTGACAGTTCAGGTGAGCAAGGTGAACACAAGGCAATGGAAGGCAAGACGAGGCAGCGGAGTGCGGAAGGGCGAGAGGCGGCGGCGGCGGCGGGCGGTAAGAAGACGGGAACCTTAGGGAAGCCAAGTGGGCACTGGGCGGGGACTGCTTTGCAGCCTGGAAAGCCTGTTTTTTGGTCCCTGGGAATCACCTCAACCTGGAAAATTGGTGATTGGGATAGGAGAGGGGAACCGAGGGAACCATGGAACATGGAAATACATGAACACAGCACCACAGCATCACAACAAGTTGACCGCTGAGCAACTACGGTACTATGCATACGGATCCACGGATACCTCATGCAAACCAGTTTTTGACAGACTGAGAGAGGGCGGAGGTGGCGGGATGGGATGGGGATGATGGAGCAATAACAGACGGGTCCGGCGATTATCACTTATCCTTGTTCTCTTGTCTGAAGACATTGCTCCTCACACTTCTATTGCTATTTACTCTCCTCAGTCTCCATGTCTGTTGATCAGAGCAATTGACCAATATCATCATCGCATCGCATCCCCTTATCCCCTCGGCATCCTCTCACGGTGCCCATCTTCAACCTCTCATCCTCATCCCCCCATCGACCCCCTCTGATATCCATACTGAGTGCGGATCCCAGACCAAGTCAGTGACAAGAGGTGTGGACATGCAACAGACAAAGTAGGCAAGGACCGGCAGGCAAAAAATAAGCCGCAAGAACAAGGGGGCCGCCCAAGCAATGCGGAGCGACCACCGGCCGCGGGAGCCTGCCGCCACGTCCGTCCACCGCCCGCATTCCACTCACTCACTCTGCGTTACTCCTATAAAGCTTTCCAGCAATCACTTTACATGGTGCGGGCAAGGCATAGGGTCAGACCATACGCCAAAGCCGCCGCGTCCTCAGACAGCAGATTCTCCCAAACGCCTCCTGGAAGAAGAACGGCTTCCGGGAAGAATGTGAAAGGAAGCAAAAGATAATGAAGCATCATCCAGCCCTCTCACTCCCATCTACTTTCAAGTTGCCATACTCCTCAAATTACAACTTTCCCCCTCCCGCTTGTGCCTGCCGCTTCACTGCACGAAATACATACATACAATACCTAGGCTTCGCAAAAGACCCGCAAATGAGCAGCAAAGGGTGGCAAAAATGCGGGAGGGGCTTTGAGTGGAGTTGAATTCAGAACGTGCCAGCAGAAAGCAAGATTCAAAAGTGAAAAAAGACCTCACCTCAAGCTTATGGGGAATCCTAAGTTTACTAACTATGGTTGGGCAAGAGTGTGGTATGACACATGTGTGCCTATCCAGATTTAGACACACCCGCTGCCGGCCGACGACTTGTCTTGCATTTTGTATATCCCCACGAGCGCAAGGTGAGATCTTATCTTTTGGAGAGTTCGTGATCTCAGATATTCGCATAGTACATGAGACACATATCTAGATCTTACAACTACCCAGAGATCCCAGGTCAGAAATGACCTTGATCTCATCCCCCTCAGCTTACTTGGAACATAATCACCATAATACCCATCCATAGCATGAGCGGTGGCGTTCCCTCACATATACCCCATACCCGCAGATTCACCTCCCTTCCCAATTTAAGCTCACAACTCAATCGGCCAAGAAAGTTCATTCTTCTTCTCAGTGAATCCCCTTCTGTCTTGCTTGATTACCTACACCTACACATAAATAACATTCACGATTCCCCTCCCCTTCGGCACCGACTTCTCCATCGGACAGCAAAGCCCATGTTCCCTCTTTTACGCCTCCCATCGGGCTCCCGAGACTAGTATGGTTCATCGCAACATGAAATGCTAATTATGTGTCCAGACTCGGCTCTAGCTCTTAGGTTCCTGTATGTTACCTTCCAAGTTGTTTCTCATGCATCTTGGCTTTCATCACTGGCCGGTGCCATAGGACGCTTTTTTGATACTGGCCCATTCCACTTACCCAAGGCCGGTTGTACTTACTATTGACTACCTCATCATTCACCGCTTAAGCAAAAGAAAAGAAAAAATTAGGTGAGGCAAATTGTATAGACATTTTCTCGCCACCTACCTTCATGGTTTCCCTTGCGCCTACGAGCTGCTGTCGAGAGAGCCGAAAAAACGGAAAGCCGAATGACAAGTCAGACGTACCTGTTACTGACACGTGTACGGTGCAGATCGGCGGCGGCGAACGTCCCGCCCTGATCAATAGTTTCCCCCTTCTCTTCTCTCATTCGTGATTTGAAATGGCCAATTCTCGGCCCTACCATGAAAGTAGGTGGACATGATCGCTCTGCCGATTCATCCGGCTTCAGCCATGAGCCGACACCAGGTGCTTCTGCCCTCCCCGGTGAGCCTCCGAAAAGTGACAACGCCCGGTCCGGGTACCCGCATGACTGCGCCTACCTCTCAGGTACTGAAAGCACGGCAAGAAGTTCAGGAGGCTCACTAGGACAAGCACGAGGGATCCCTCATCGTGATCTCTAAGGGACTCTCCTGACAAATGCAGGTCGAGCACGAACAGAGGCGGCGGGAACGACGTCGCACATGACAGAAAACTCCAATGAGGAAGCCGGCTTGGCTTCAATGACTTTCCCATCCGCCCGCAGTCATGTCGCACGAAACTTTTCTTGTGCGCGCGCTGTTCGGAGCTGACCTTGCCATTCTCCAGAAAACCTCCGGGTGAGTTTCTTGGGTGTTCGCCTCTTCTGCACGTCAGCCCGGGACTCCCCTCTCTGAATGCTTGCCTCCGAAGGGGGTATGACGTTCTTTCTCTATTAGAGGCTGCTCGTGTGAGTGCAGGCGTGTCATTGCCGGGCGCATCGAGTCGCGCACAAGATCACGAGGCGACGCTCAATAATCAGATTGTTTCCCGAACTGCGATGAGTCAAGGCAAGCTGTGTCCGTAAAAGCACAGGCTCTGGATGAGTGCTCTCAGAATGGAACGCCTGTTTGTGACAATGGACAATCAGAATGAGGCGAAATAATCCCCGAGCTTCGTCAGTCCACTCCGTGAACAATCGGCCTAAAGTGATTTTCCGGGGTACTTCGGCTTTTGCGTGGATCCACCACGAGTCCTACGGTCCCTATTCGTATCCGTGAGGTCTAGTCCTACCAGTTAAGGGATGGGCCGCGAGAGATGCCGTGGTTTGCGTGGGTGCATGCACGAGAGATTTGTCCCGATAGACTATCCCCAGTTTGTCCGTCCTCTGTGAGCCTCAGCCCAATGGTGACATCTTGGCATCCTCTGCAAAATACCATTGGTGAAAACCTCATGCTATCATAGACTCCCACCTGTCTTTGTGATGTCTCGTCCTCAAACAATTTTCTGGAGGAAAACAAACAACGGGCAAAGAAAGACCGGGTGCCGCGGCTGATCCCCATGCTCTTTGACGGCGTCTGCTAAACTGCGAATGGCATAAACTGTGCAGCTCAGGCGCATCGCATCGGTCTTGAACTATCCAGCGGCCGCCGAGTCTCAACCATGCCGCCTTGAGACGGGGCCGGTACTCATCATCAAGCCACCGAAAACGCCTCTCGCTCCGAGCAGCTCGCACCACCGCCCCAGCCCGGACCGCCCAGGCCGAGAGTGAGACGCACCGTTGAAGCCTCCAAGCCTGGGGCTGAGGTGGCCAGCTGCGATACTGGACTTGCATAGGTAATTCTCTTTTGCAGGATATGTACACGGGAAGAAACAAGGACGAGCGCCATGTTTGGCATCGACAGCCCATCCCACAATCCAGCACAGGCACAATAGGTAATCTGAAGCACATTGCAGCGCATCCTGAAGGGTGAGAACATTTGCTCGGGACGTCCTTCGTTCGGAGTGGATTCCGCTCGCCTTTCTAGAGGCTAGCCGTCGTGACCCATGTCGGCCATCCCATGTTAGGCGTTGGTTGAGTGGTCCAGAAAATCCCAAAATAAATTCGTCATGTGAGGCTCCCATTGTTTCCTAGACCTTGTGGGACAGCCTACCAGGTGCATGAAGATGGTGTTTCAACGTCTTTGACGTGTTTTGGTCAGCCCATGGAGGGTGGCTTACCGGGACTTGATCCGCGGCTGTGGATTGGATATCCAGCCAGGACTTAGTTCGCAGGGAATTAGGTTTTGTGGCCATGGAGCTAGACATGACGGTACCTATGCCCTTCAACGGGCGGTCGGTAGCCGTGTGCCCGGACAGACTGACAGCGACACTTGCAGGGTGAGCGTCGTCCTTGATAGCGGTGTGTGGGCGCAAGAGACCCTGAAGAGACTCGACAGCAGAGTCAGAAGAGACCGGGATGGCAGTGCGAGGCTGCACGGCGCATGTCCTGTCTGCGGCGTGAGAGCAGGGTAGTTCCGTGCATTGGAGCATCGAAACAACAGACGGATGGGAGACGCTCATGCGGTTGTCTGAGAACCCATCCACCGATCTCGTCTGCGTATGTGAGTATGTGAGTGGGTGAGTCTGTCGGTCGGGCGGCTTGAATTGCTGACGGGCAGCATAGCACAGTGGTGTCTGGAGAGCGAGGGGGGCATATGTTTGTATCTCTCCTAGCAGCCGGCAGCGCAAGATGTGGTCAAAGTTTGCTAAGAGAAGACGCCTTGCGATATGTGCAGCAGGATATACGGCGGGCGAAGGGGGGAAGGCCCGAAGAGTGCAGACACGACCGGATGGCTGTGCTTGAAGGCGCCTGGCGCACCGTTAGTTTCAATGTTGGGAGGAGACCAACCGCGATGGACTGATTGCGACTGCAGCGGCAGTTGTCGATTGATGCAGGCCGGTCAGGTCTTGTTCGGGTCTTGGCCGAGATGGCGATGCGCATCGAGGTCAGTTTGTCGAATGCAACCCCCAAGATAGGGAATATGCGGCATCAAGTACGGACTGCGGAGGATGTAAAAGGGTTGGTCAGGATGTCTTTGCTCAGAGGGCAGGAGGGGGTCATGGAGATTTTGGCTTTGAGAGCGCAGGAAGGAACCCTTCTTTCTTGGTGCCTTCCCGAGACTCCCCAAGTGTCTTATCGGAGCACAGGCCGGTGCGTTAGCTAAGCCGAGATGGCTTATCTGTACCTTCTCAGGTCCCAATGTGCTCCGTACCTTCCTCACCTTACCTTAGTACCTAAGGTACCTTACGCTGAAGTTGTTTCCAGATTCCCTTAATGTATCCGTAAGGCACCTACCTCTCCAGCTTGTTTTATTTTCTTTTCTGAAAGATATCAAGGTGCTCTGCAGTCCATCTTGACTGATTACCTAACTTGCCGAACAGCTCACCGTATGATACTGCCATCTCCATGTCTCCGGCTGAACTTGACTGAGCAATACGAATCATGTTGGGGCGCAAGTCGCCTGAGGGGTTTGGACCATCAAGTGGGCAGTCGGCTCATTGTGCAGAGCAACCATGGATGATCGATTTCTACAGCGGGGGGACAAAGGGCCCGGCAGGCATGTCGTGCAACGAGTACCTTGCAGACGCAATGGGGGCATGGCAATCAACCCGACACCGGCTTGAAGGCGCTCGAGCATATGAATACTGTGTAATTTCAGATACAGCTTGATGGTTGTGATTTGTTGGCTTAAAGATGTCTGCAATCGGCTCAAGACAGCGTTGGATTACGACTTCTGTACGGTATAGACTGCGGAGTACCTTGTATCGTTGATACGATGCTTGTTAGTGGATGATGTACTTGCCCGTCCCCAGGAAAGGCCCGTTTCCTCCATGCTCGTCATCCAGGGCATAACAATGACAGCCGTCGGAAAACAAGACGCAGGATGCGGGACACGGGACGGGCAGAATGGAGGATCTGCTCAAGACAGTAGTTAGTCAACAATCCTCCTCAATCCGTATAGTTTGGATAGTGAGTTTTCAGGAAAATGTGTATCATTGAGTCTGCATGTGCTAGAGTCTGCCCCCGGTCTATCCGTACCCTCCATTACAAGTTTCCCCTATCTTTGTTCCATCAACCTTCTCGAACAATGCAGTGCCGGCCAAGTAGATTTACGGATGTGTCCAGGTCTTGTGTTCCTCTGCCTCGTGCTCAATAAACCCCCTCCTCTTTGTCAGTCCGAGTGCCCTCCTTCTTGTATGCCCCAAGACTTGTCCACTCCTTGTCTCCAAGGATCTACGGTGTGGACGGTCGCTCTGTCCGTGGTGGGGATCTCGATATTCCTCTGTGATGCTGCAGAGTTGTTGAGAGCACAGATGCTGATTCCTGATAGAGGCCTTCCTGGCCAGTGACGCACCCAAGATGTCCCCATTCCCATCCTAATCAATTGTTCCTTCCTTCCCCGTCGAGGCTTGCCCTGCACATGTATGTACGTACTCTCGCGCCTGGAGGCTGAAGGCTGATGGGATCGCAATACGTACCGGGCGCGCACCACGAGGGCAGGTTCAATCAATGGGAGACGTGAATCTGTCCACTGCGACGGGAGACCAAGCCCAATCTAGACTAGCGCGATCACCCGCTAATTTGAAACGCCCAAAACCTCCATCAGATCAATGCGGCCAACCTGAGGCCGCCTCTCCACCACAGTACCGCGCAGTTGTACCTCCGCTCCCACTTGTGCCTCTTTCTCTCTCTCTCTTTTCGCTGGGCGTCTCTCTGCCTTTCCTTCACCGCGGTAGGCTCAAAGACTCAAAGGACGTGGTTCCGAATCTGTCATCCTCAGACCTCTCAGCCCAACCAACCCGTTCCCACTCACACAACATCCGCCCACCACCATTATCCCACCATTAGTACCCATCACCCCCTTGCTCCTGCTGCCAATACCTTACTCTAGGGGCCCAGGCAATCAGCAGAGCACGGGCGACGAGACACTGCACCACATTGGACCGCAACAGCAACTGGAGCTAGGAACTGGGGACTGGAAACCCGACCTGGCTGGCCTGACCTGGATCTTTCCCAAGCACCCAAGCAAGTTGAAGCAACCACAGAGACTCAGGCGCTTCCACACTCTGTATCCTCAGATCCTAAGGGTACGGATAGTCTCCCCCCCCCCCCTCTGTCTTTGCCTTTGCGGGTTGCCTTACCCCCTAAACCTTTGCTTTACGTTCCCCCATGCTGCCGTTCACTACCTAGTACCTAACCCAGCCCCCCTCCAGGTTGAATCAAGACACACCCTCATGCACGCCAACTGCATCAGCCTGCGTCCTGCAACAGCGTCCCCAAATCCAGCGACAACTCCAACCTCGACTTGCAATTCTCTGTCGGCAACCTAGCACTCCTCAACCGACACTCCCAAACGATATCCATTTCGCAAAACCTCTTGGCCCACGAAGGCTTGTTCGAGATACACGCTATCGCCCACCACTAGTGACACCTAATAGGAGGATCAAGGACCGGACAGGGGTCAAAAAGGCAACTTGTTTCGCCCCGATAGCCCGCATCGCTCCGCACCGCTCCGCAACTTCGACTCGTCGACTCGAAAAACAGACCCGCCCAACCAGCCCAACCTCCCTCCTCCACCGACTCTCGGCGCCGGCACTTCTGTCTCACACACACATACTGCCTTCTATCTCTCTCTCTCGCATACGCACACGCAAACCCCGTACACGAAGACGTCCCTATTCCTCCTCGTCATCCGCCTGTTCCAAGTCCGGTAAAACATATAGAGGGGGCCCTATTCGATCACTACAAGGGGGGGAAATACTAGAGTCCGAACGCCCATCGCTCAAACCCCTTGTTCTCATTTTCGCCCTCCAAGAACAAACCTACCCTTCTCCCGACGACGCCCATCGCCCACGAGAACCTTCCCCGACGCCCACCGCTACATTGTCGCTGCTCCGCCCAAGCACCGATATCCTGAACCCGAGTCCACTCGACCAGACCGACTCTCGAGAACCCCGGTGCCGAATGACGTGACCCTGTCTTCGACATAGGACCACGAACCGCTTCATCGATCCTCCACCGCCTCGCCCCTCGGTCCTCGCACGATCCCCGATCCTCTTCGTTGCCGTCGTCGTTGTAGTCGATAGTCGTGTCCTTCTATCCTCTCCCCTCCATTCACCGGATGGGTTAGGACGTCATGGCTCATGCTCCTCTCCTAAGAACAAACACGGCTCCTGTATTCCAGCAATCCAACGGAATCGGCGGCCTACCCAATACCATGAGTAATGCGCCCCGCGCCAGCCAGCTTTCCGGCTCGACAGCGTACACATCCTCTGGCTCTTTCGCCTCCTTCAACAGCGCATCCACGGTGACGCCCCCCCAAAATGGAGGCCCCGTTCAGGCTACGGCCAACATCATCAACCAAAAGGCCGATGCCTCGCGGTCCCTTTACCAGATTTGCATGTCGTTGAAGCAGCGATTATCACAGGTACCTGGATTCGACCCCTATCTGCAAGAGCTCGACCCCAACGACCCTGTCGAATCACTGTGGGCCCTGTTCCGCACCGGTTATCCGCTACTCGACATTTACAACGCCCTGCAACCAGAGAAGCCCCTCGAGATCGAAGGCGCAAACGCCAGTGCCAGCGACAGCAAAAAGGCAAAAATTGCCCTCTTCAAATTCATTCAGGCGTGTCTAAAGGATTTGGGTATACCCTCGGCGGAATGCTTCGTCATCAGCGACGTACTAGGAAATGACACGACTGGTTTTGTCAAGGTATGCGACACGACTGCTGTCTCTCCTCCACGGTGACCTCTGATTCAAGATCACCATCAATCATGTAAATTGAAAATGACCAAATCTGACCTCGTCCTAGACAACTCAAGTCGTCAACTACGTTCTCGATATCGCTGAGCAACGGGGCCTCTTGTTGCAACTCCAGCCTTATCCCGAAGATGATCTTCCTATGGAACCAGGCTCCAAGCTGAGCTACCGGGATCATATCGTGAAGGAACTGGTAGACACGGAGCGAAAATACGTCCAAGATTTGGAGAACCTCTACGACCTGAAAAGTAGCTTGGAGACTAAGGGAATAATCACTGGCGACACCATTCATCAGATTTTCCTCAACATCAACGCTATCCTGGATTTCCAACGCCGTTTCCTGATCCGTGTCGAGACGACAAACTCCATGCCCAAGACTGTACAGCATTGGGGTGCTCCATTTGTCACATACGAAGATGCATTCGACATCTACCGTCCCTTCATCGCCAATCAGCGCAAAGCAGCCCAAGTCGCCAATCAAGTCTTTGACCAGATCAAAGCGAGCGGGCATCCCGTGGCCGCAGACTTCAACACTTTGGATGGCTTCCTCCTCAAGCCCATGCAGCGTCTCGTCAAGTACCCTCTGTTGTTGAAGGACTTGATGAAAAAGAGCGAGGACGAGGATATTAAGGCCGATCTGGCAGGCGGTATCGAGTCCGCAGAACGAGTTTTGTCAAAGGCCAACGAAGAAGTCAACCGAGATCTGTTGGACGAGGCTCTGGACGACTTGCGAAACCGCGTCGACGACTGGAAGAATCATCGCGTGGAGCAGTTCGGCAGGCTGCTGATGCATGGTGTTTACACTGTCGTCACAGGGAAGAGCGAGCAAGAAAAGGACGTAAGTTTTGCTCTACAAATTTGCCATCCCCAACCAGGACCAAACACTGATTTTCGTAGTACGAGATTTATCTCTTCGAATGCATACTACTCTGCTGCAAGGAAATCTCGGCGAACAAGAGCAGGGACAAGAAGGATAAGACTAGGTCTACAGGGCCCAAGATCAGGAACAAGAATGCGAGACTTCAGTTGAAGGGCAGGATCTTCATGACGAACGTTACTGACATCGTCTCCCTCGCAAAGCCTGGTATGGAAAGGAAGTAACCCTAGTCCTGACCCTCGATTGCTAACCAATCCACAGGATCCTACATTGTCCAAATCTGGTGGAAAGGCGATCCTGGCGTGGAGAACTTCATGATCAAGTACACCAATGAGGAACAGATGAAGAAATGGGCAGTCGCCCTTGAGGCGCAACGTAAGGAGAACACGCCCAACAAATCTGCTACGAGTCCCGACTCGGCGGCACCCGACTTTGCCTGGACACGAGAAAACGCTGGCAAGCTCGAGAACCCGTATCTTAACCAGCAAGACGATGACGATGACGAGGAACTGTGGCCACCAGCCTCTGCCCCTGCCCAGTTTCCCATGCCGACTCAGTCTACAGGAGGCAGCATGTTGCCTCGCAACGCATCGAGCACAAGCCTGCGGCAACGCGCCGCAACTAATGAGAGCCTTGCCGGTATGGTGAGGGCTCCGCCTCCTAGATTCCCTCTGCCGCAACCACCGGCGCCTCTCAGTCTTTCGACCCAGGTGCCTGCTCCGGGTGCCTCTTCACCTGGTGCCCGCGGCGGCGACTCTTACTTTTCACCCGTAGCCGATTCGCCTGTTTCCTCGCGCACGAGCACCGCCAGCAATATGTTCCCTAATCCAGCATATCAATTCCCCAAGTCGCTGACCCCTCAGCCTGGGTGGGAAGATCCCAATCAGAGATACACGGCCCCCGCAATGCCTCGAGCTCCTTCGAGAGATGGTTCTTCGCAGCACAGGAATCCTCGCGGACCGTCTTTGCCGGCAATGGCTTCCAACAGTCAGACTGCAGCACAGCAGCAGCGCAGCAGATCGTACAGCACTCCTGATATCAACGCCCCCGGGAACATTCGTCGCACTCAAGGGGGCACTCCTGTTCCGGCGGTGCCTGGCATCCCGGCGCATCTACACCCAGCCCACGACCAGAATATCCCGCGGTCGCAGACCGGCTCGCCCAGGGTAAATGACGTTCCCATCAGATCAAACACGCAGAGCCCGGGCGCTCAGCGAGAACGCCAGTACGGCCACCAGCAATCTGGAAGTTACGGTGGCACCATGTCCCAGTTCCCCGCTCAGCCAATCTATCCCCGCCAGGGAACGCCAAACTCTGTCCATGACCGGCAGCTCAGCATTGATGCGGCTGCGTCTATGAATGCCATGTTGTCTCCTCCCCTTGGCACTGGCGGGATCAGCGGATCTCAGTCAAACCCGCTTGCCAGCCCCGACCTACCGATTCCCACGCAGTTGAAGGTCAAGGTGAACTTTGTCGACAGCGGCAACTACGTCACACTGGTTGTTGCATTCAACATCACATACCAGTCTTTAATTGACCGCATCGACGCCAAACTTGCGCGGTTCACCAACAGCAGTATCAGCAAGGGCATGCTTAAGCTCCGATACCAGGACGAGGATGGCGACTTTGTCACTATTGCCAGTGACGATGACATTCAGATCGCCTTTATCGAATGGCGCGAGGGAGCCCGCGCCACTGCGCCGGGAGGGGTAGGCGAGATTGAGCTGTTCTGCGTTGGAGAAACGGCCTAAGCGCCTCATTTCTATGTCGAAGTAGGTCTTTTGGGAGAACATTGGGACTCTCCCAGGCGCATCATACCCATATACCCACCGGAGGGCATTTCTTTGCATACATGGCGTCCGGAGCAGTTTATTTCACCTCATTTTATACCTCTCAGCATCGCATCAACAAGCACGTGGCTGCTAGACTACCATACATCACGGGGTTCGTAGCGGCAGCCATTTGCGGTTAAGAAGCATTCGGACTCGCGCACGAGAATTTAGACGGTTCCATCACGACCACATATTTCCTTGCCCTCAAGGACACGGTCCCCTATGCAGGGGTTGTATCCAAAGGCACTCATTCACCGGATCGCTCCTTTTCTTCTTTTTGGAAATACTTGACATCAAACTACCCTGGGCGACTCTGGATGTTGCTTGCATACGTCTCATGGGGTTCTTCGATATCGAACTCTTCAGGGCAGATACGTCCAGGGCTCCCATCATTTCACTTTCACTTCTTCTCTTGGTTGATTACTCTTTCTGGGATGACTAACCTACTTTCAATCGTTACGACTTTGATGATGGGGGACGAATTGTGATATCTGGCTTTTGCCTAAATGGTTGGGTGCGGTTTGGCTGGGTGGCAACTGAGCTGCCATCAGCCAGGAGGGAATGAGAATGCCTGCCATGTCGCTCGTTACAGTTTTGGGGATCGGGTTCTTGACTGGCGCTAGCTAAAGGTTATTCGAACAATGAACAGGCGTTACTGTTCCTTCATGATGATGTCGAGCCTCCCTTGCTTGGTGACGTTTGTTTGCTTGTCTTCGATCGTCATTACTAGGTGTTGAAATCTGTGGAATCTGTGATTTGTGATGTGTGGTTTGATATACTTCATGGACGATGATGATCCCAGCTTACGTGGTCCACACGAATTAGCGACGCTTAGAAAGAGATGTCTGCCTGCTTCTGTAGTGATTGTTGATGTTTGGCTCGATTGTTTTCAATTCCTCCCTGGTTGTCATGGCTAACCATTATCTTTTCCGCATGTCCTTGTCACGCAAAAAAGCTTGGTGGACCTCTAGTTCCTTGGATGGAGGAGTCTATAAATTCTAGTGCCCTGCTGTGATTCATGATGGATTGGTCGATCGTCTTCTCCAGGTCGTGGCATGTTGATAGAATAGACCCCCGGAAGGGATAGTTGCACCATGTTGCACTATCAACAACTTTTTTCTCTCGGATTATTTTCTTGGGTTGACGAAAACAAGATGTTTTCTGCGATCGCACTCCTACCATCCGCGGCGTGGCCTGATCAAGTCTGCAAATGGTCTGTGTTTGTTTACATATCGCCTCGTGACGGGGGCGAAGACCACAATGACCCGGACATCCTGATCTGTAGGTACCTCAGATTTCTCGAGGGTACGGCGAGGGGACAAGGAGAATGGGGAAACAAGATACAGCCTCTCCGTAGGGAGTTGAGCAAAAGTATAATTTAGCAATAGATTAACGACAGCGCGAGGGAAAGTAGGACTCCTCCTAGTAGCCGGTCCTTTCACGACTAAGTCCAACAAGTACCTTACCAAAGAATACCTTAGAATAGGAAAGAGGGGGGTCACTGGACGCTCCTACCCGGACCAGAGCAGCGTGCCCCTCAGCCAACCCGGGCATCTTTGAGGGCGAGAGAGTAGGTACTTATGTGCCTCCTTCTTCATTCCTATCACTCAAGTGATTCGGGTAAGTTGGTCGAGGGGTTCTTGGGGGAAGACCCGAGTGTGGATCTCAGTCCTCTTGGCTACTGATACGACACTTGAGCTTTTTGTTCGATTCTTCATAGAGGAGCTCTTCTTTTTTTCCCTTTCATATTTGCGGGCTTCCTAATCCTACCTGTCTCCTTCCCTCCTTCTGGCATATTCATTTGGGAGAACGCTGACCGCCAGCGGTCCCCGGTTACCTGACCTTTCACCTTCTCACCTCCCCCTGGGCAACCAAGAAGGTATATATTACTACTCAATGATCATCCTGTCACTTGAGTGATTCGGGTGAGGTGGTCGAGGGTTTCATGGGGGAAGACCCGAGTGTGGATCTCAGTCCCCTCGACCATTGATCTGACACTCAAGTTTTTGGTTCGATTCCTCGCGGAGGACTTTTTCTTTTGTATCTTTTGGGCTTCATTAATGGCCTCCCTGACATCACCTAAAGGCGTGGCACGGAGGATACGTCCCTCGGGTTTCCTCTTCTTCTAACTCTTCTTTCGCCAAACCGTTCGACAGAAGGCGCCCATCCACGACTTCTGGTCACCTGACCGTCCTTTGTCTGCCGTAGACAGCAGAGCTTACATATAGGACCTCCAATAATGTGCCTTCTACCACCACAGCAGCGCCTGTTGGGGTTGGGTCAAACGGTTTGCGAGGTGGTTGAGTAGTTGATGTAACAAATTAGTCAGGGAATCCCTCAGGCGTATCGAATATATGGAAGGTTGGTGCTTTAATTGGCTAGTTTGGGTGTTTTCTCCTCATGACTTGGGAACTTCCCATGGTAGCACGCGTGTAATGTTAAGGTTTTGTATCTATGGAAGGGAATAATCGCCCTCGCCATTTGGTTAAGCAGTGGCATATTAGCCTCATGACGGTAATACCTACTTAATGGACTCCCTTACAGAGTGTTTTGATCAAACTACCTTCGCGTGTCCAAAGGCCTTTGGTATCTGAGTGCTTCATGAATTAAATCACAGCAAGTGATGGCGCTCTTTATTGCGTTATGAAGGACACTGGTGTCGAAAGCGAGGCTGTGACGATAAACTCATGATTCTGATGCGGGTATGCTTTGGACAGAGGTATCAAGGCCCTCGTTGTACGCGTTCCTATGTATTACGAGAGATTCGAGGTTGAGAGACGGGAATGCAGGCTCTTGGTATTGATGGATATCCGTAAATGTCTTTCCACACCGATTGACTACGTTGGGTACCTTCAAAGATCCCTGGCAAGGATTACCACGTCTCAGAGATGCAAGCCACGAGGATTACGAAAACGATGTACAACTGCTCCGGCTTTACATTAGGTTAGGTCATGATCCACGGCGGGTCGTCGAGTTAGTTCTGCCCGGCGAGTGGAAGTAAGGGTAGCCGAAGACCGTCGATTCATCAGATCAGGTCGCAGATGAAGGGAGTCTGCAGGAATTGAAACGTGAAGATAGCGAGTATTCTTTTTTATCCGCCTTGTATGGTACATAGTATACAACGTCGATCCTCTTGAACGCCAAATTCCGTGTGTAATAGTATGGTTGTACATCTCATATGCCACAAGCTGTGCTCGATTCACCACTTCCAGACGGATCAGATAACCGTCATCGGCCGAATCCGCCTCTGCTGCTGCCATGGTCGGTTCAGCTGTCGTGAACGTAGCGCCATCGCCCTCGCGGTCTTTCCCGGAGTGTGCCATTCGGGGAAGACCTCCACCTTCATATGGTTGCCCTGGTCGCCCCCTCCATATTTGCAATAAGTTCGGTGTATAGCTCCGTCTCCGCCGCGCGACCTGCTTTATTTGCCCTTGGAGTGGGGAATCATCTTGTCGTACATACGGCCGAGGTGGTAGTTGACGGTGGACGAAGGCTCCTTGGGCTTCTTGGGCTGATCCATGCAGCCGCGCAGGGCGTTCTCGAGGGCGGCGCAGCCAGAGGTGTTGTACCCTGCTGAGGCCCAGCATGCTGTAGGAGAAGAAGTGTCAGTCCATGTAGCGCAAGGAGTATGATGATGAAGACGCTGCGATGCCGTCCAGGGGTTGTTCATCTGGTGGCTGGGATGAGGCAATTCCATCGAGACAGGAGAATATGCCAGAGAGGAAATTGACGAGCGAACACAGGGTAGGTAGAATTACCAAGAACTGAGGTCATGACCTGCATGCAAGGCTGCTCTACCTTGCCGTTGGGGTTACGAACACGGAGGACCTTGACAGGTGGCAGGCGCATCGGTTTTTGCGGCATGATGGGCAATGTGCGTGTATCTTCACCGGTCAATTATGTCGTCGGATCGTTTTGACAGCTGTTCAAGCTATACGCCTGTCGTTGAATCGTCGGATTCGGTTGTCGATTGGTGGATCTTTGCGTCCGTCGTCATACACCTCTACCAGGAAAGCTCCCCGATGCTTCGCAAATGGACGCCATCGCGAAAGCTTTGATGCGAGCCCCCGGAACTTTTTTTCACCAATCACGTGTCTTCAGCCTCGTCGATGCCTTGTAAGGTTGCTGATTGGTCAAAAACGCGCTGTGGCGTCTGAATGGTGGGGCAAGACACGGTAGCCAGACAGCCGTGCCTCCGTGCAAAGCGCGCCTGGGATGTCCCCAGAGCTGCGACTGCAAGCGGCACTTCAATTGTGTGAGGGTGAGGGCCTCGGGAGCTCCCGATTGGCTGCCTTGCCTCGAATGTAAACAAAGGGCGACCTCGAAAGCGTCCCTTTCTGCGTTGCCCGTTGCCAGCCCACCACACCGATTTTCACTTAATGGTCCCCTTCCTGCGCAATATCTGCCCTCCTACTCCCCCTTCCCGGTTCTCGATTTAGAAACCTGGAGGTACCTTGAACCTTTTTTCTTCTTTCCCCAATCCATCCTCCAATTTCCGCGCCCAGGAACCACAACCCAATCGCGACACAAGCCGATACCTCACCCAATTCAGGGTATCGTACTCTATCAATCCACGACACAGTCAACACTGCACTACAATCGTCATTCGGATTCTATTGAGCCGTTTCCTGGCTTTTCAATCCGGTGGTTGTTCTGCATCTCATCTTCCTCACCCCCTGCACAGTCGCGCTTTGTTTATCTTCTTTTTTCCGCCCCCAAATCGCATCGCGCCTCCGCGGCCACTTTTCCCACGATCACGTCCGAGAGCCTTCTCGCCGCGTCGCATTGAAGCCATAGCTCCCGCGCTAGATCCCTCCAACACACTTTAACCTCGTCATCCGGTCATCTGGTCAATGTCTCGCAGTCGCCGCCACTATACGGATACGCGATGAACTTTCCAAAGTTGACCTTTAACCCGCCCTCGGGCAACCTCACACCCTCCCCTACCGCGCGCTCCTCCCGCGACCGCACCGCCAGCCCTAAGAGGGCGCCGGCCGGTTTCTCGAATCTTGAGCCCACTCAGGACCGTACCGCTAATGTCGATATGGCCTTCTCTAACTTCGACTTCACCACGCCAACCAAGGGGAGCGGCGCACCCATTTCCGCGGCCACAACACAGCCCGCAAGATTCGCTCCGATGTCTTTCACTTCGCCAGTCAAGAAGTTCAGCACAGCTGAGACCCCGAGACTGAAGGCCGGCGCTTCAAGACTTTCATCGACAATGCCGCTAGATGCCCCGACCAAGACTCCATCCCCGAAGAAGGTGTCATTTGCCGACGCCAGTTTCCAATCCTTGACTGCGTCGACTCCCAAGCTCGCTCGCAATCTCTCTCCGAAGTCGAGTCCTTCGAAGCCTGCCGTCTCCGACTACTCAGTCATGTCAATTACCTCTCCGACAGCATCCCTCGTCTCCAACGATCGGTCCCCGCGCAGCGATTCCGACTCGAATCAACAGCAGGCCGAGTCCGCGGCAGAGGAGGAGGGACATGAGGACGACGATGAGGAGGAGTCTCAAACAAGCAGCAGGCCCGGCCAGTCGCCCCCAAGAGGTGTAGAGGAGGCTGGCGGGTTCGAGTCCCCTTCAAAGCTCGACATCACCATGGCCGATATCACCATGGTTTCTGACTTCGCCCCTTCGCCCAAGAAGTCTCAGCAGCCGTACACGTTCGCTACCATCGAACTTTCGGAAGCTGCAAAGGAGTTCTCGTATGCCTACCGCCTTCACATTTGTATACTCCCTCACTGACTGACTTGCTCTCTCTAGTACCCCCTTCGACCCCGAGAGCTACGCCGATTTCGATATCACGTCTGCGCTCACCCCAGTGCCCAGCTTCGCCCGGCAACGGGCCCGTATTCCCCTTACAAAGCACCGGAAGCCCAGGGGCATTGTGTTCGAGAAGGCCATCGCAAGACAAGTTGCCGAGTCCCTCGCCATGGAAGAGCTCGAGGCCGCCGCCAGCTTCCGGCACATTGCCATGAAGGGCGGTCTGGCGTATGCCCTCTGTCCTCGAAAGAGGCAGAGGGTGGCCGAGCCCACGGCAGAGGACGACTCGGAGCCGTACTGGCTGGAGGATGTGGACGAAAGCGGCGTGATTAACATGATCGAAGCTCGCCGCGTCCTGCGCAACGACCTGAAGGCGCTTCCTGCCGGCCTTTCTGTTCACGAACAGCGCCGTCAATACCACGAGGAGGTGGAGAAGTACGGCGAACCCATCGTGCCGACCTGTGGGAAGAGAAACTATGACGGTGAGAAGAAGCGAGCCTATAACAATGGCCTGCTGACTCACACCATCATGGCGCCTCTTCTTGCGTTCCCGATGCCAGAGCTGAGCTTCGACTGGGTGCTTGAGACTGCCATTCGCGAATCCAATAGGGTTCATGGTCGCGAGCAGCCCAAGCATCGCAACGTCAGGCAGCCCATTGCCATCTTTGGAGAGTCTGACTTCTCAGTCATTGAAGAAGAGGAGGAGCCTCAAAGCCCGACTGCTAAGCTCCCTCACTTCCCGTCGACGGCAACACACCACTCGAGCTCAAGCCGAAAGACCAGGCTCGCTAGAGGCGCTGCCAATCTGGAGGCTAAGCTCGCCACGCTCCAATCAGTCATGGAAGAAAGGTCGCCTTCACCTTTGTCATCCCCCGTTCGACCCGGCTTCACCTTTGCAATGCCCTCATTTGTATCGACTCTCGAGGTCACCGAGATGAACCATGAGGCAACTGAGGTTGAACACGAGGACGAGCCCGCTGCCGTCGAAGTCGCGAGTCCAATGGTCTTCTTCAAGAACCGCAACGAGACTTCGCCCTTCAAGAAGCGCAAGTCATTGCCTGCTGCACGTCGTCTTTCCTTTTCCGCCCCTCTCCGCCGAGCATCTCTTCCTGCTGCCGGCTTCGCCCAGCTTCCTGTGGTGCAGGATCTTCAAGATCCAGCATCCGGGTCGCTGGTGGGTGCTCCCGATTCGTCGGTTGAGCTCCACGCGGTGCAGAATCCCCTCGAGGTTGATTCAGCATCTGCGGCAGCTGCCCAAGCTACTCCAGAGAGAACCCCGCCACCATCTCCTTCGCCAGTCGTTGTCGATGCCAGAGAGAACCCGGACATCTTTGGCTCCTTCCAGGACCACTCTGGATCCCCGATCCAGGCGCTTGCATCTCTCGCTCGCGTGTTTGAGGAGGCCAAGAAGACGGATATGGATGGAAAGGTTGTTGTCAGCAGAGAGGGAGGCCGTCTGATTGTCCGATTTAAGGTTTCGGACGAACATGCTGCCCTCTTCGCCCAAGAGCAAGAACCCGTCGAAGAGCTTGTCGACGCTGTTGACCCTGCCACCGAGCCGGCCACTGCTACCGCGTTATCGCCTATTCGCCTGACCACTGAGGCAGAGGATGAGAAGAAGACAGCAGAGGAAGCCAAGATCGAAGCGGAGGAAGAGGAGGTGGCGCATGTGCCTTCGCAGGCGCCCGCCCCGGTTGAGGAAGACGACGATTCTATGGTCTTACTTAGGGGATTTTTGACCAGACACAACGCTAGGAAAGCTGCTATGGCTACTCTCCCCGTGCCCGTCGAGCCCGCCGAACCCGCGGTTCTTTCTCCCACTCCAGCGGTTGAACCAGTTGCTGCACACTCTTCGCCGGACCCTCTTACATCCGCTCCAATCCTTCTGGCGGCCACTCCAGAGCGCAATCAAAGCATCTGGGCCGATACACCGGCGTTCTCGATCACGTCGTCGGCAGATCGTTCTCGTCCTCCTAGAAGGGCTTCTCCAGCTGTGTCAACCGGACGCCAGCCTCTTGGATCGCTCGACGTTAACAGCCCGAGCCCCAAGAAAGCCAAGCGCAAAGCTGAGGAAGTTGACGAACGAGAGGCATCGCCAGAAAAGCCGCAGCCGCCGAAACGCCAGCGCAGAGCCAAGGCTGACGTTCCAGACGCGAAGAAGGCCGCAGGCAAGGCCAGCGACAATTCCGCCGATGAGGATGAAGTTGCGCCTGTCACGAATGTGCGCACCAGACGTCAGCTCGCCGTCGCGCGTGGAGAGGCTCCGGCAGTTACCAAGATCCCGGTTAGAAACAAGGGAATGAGTAACATTAGAGCTGGGGAGAAGGACCTTGCGGCTTTGACTCGCCAGAATACCCGCAACAATAAGGGAGATGCGATTTCTGCTGAGGAGATGCTCGAGGCGATCAAGACTGCGCCGCCCAAGATAGAGACTCGGGCGGCCGCTGCTGCTGCTAAGAAGAACAATAAGAGTGTTCAGTGGGCAGCTCAGCTGGCTAGAAGCCAGTCTGAAGACCCGTCTACGGCTCCAATTGATTCTGACGAGGCAAGCTCTAGCTCTGCTGAGCTCAGCCCCGATGAGGAGAAGCAGGTTGGAAAGGCGAGAAAGGTCAGGGCTTCTACAAGTAAGATCGCTACGACCAAGGCTTCAACCGCCAAAGCTTCGACCTCCAAGGCTGCGACTACGAAGACTGCGACGACCAAGACCGCGCCTGCCAAAGCGACCGCAGCCAAGGCAACCAAGGCAAGCCAGTCCAAGTTGGCTACTGCCCCCAAGACGGAGGGCGCGAAGGTGTCGAAGACTGCGAAGAAGCCCACTGCCGCGGCGAAGAAGGAGCTGGGCCTGAGTGCCAACGGTACTCCTGCCAAGCGTAGTGCTCGTACCACGAAGAAGTGAGCACTTGCCGAATGAGCATAATTGGCTTCGCCGCTTGAAGGAAAGAATCATGGATGGAGGAATTGCATGGAAGGGGAGGAACGAACGGCATTCGCATCGCATGGGGGACTTCAAAAAGTAAAGCATAGCTATGGGCGTTTGGGACTGTTTGATATTTTTTGTTGGTCTTTTCTTGACCTTTGTTTGCATCATGGCCGCCCGGCGAGGCGAGTGTTTCGATTCTTGTTCTACTCCTGTTCTATACCCCATTGCTTCGTTGCGGACAGAGGCGGATGGGACTTTTATTATTATTATGAATGATGATGATGAACTTGAAATAACTCTAGAATTACTCGTGCTGTGTATTTATGTGACGCGAATTGGGGTGTTTACTGACACGCCGCATGTGGTCGCAAACGTCGCCTTGACTCCGAATGTGGTGTCTGCTCTGCGATACCGTAGACCGGGAACTCGGATCAGGGCCCAAACGGGTCAAGACCCTTATTCACTGTGCAGGGGAAAAAGAGGGGTAGCAACGCCGAACATGCATGGCAATGCCGGTCCCAAGTTCCATTGGACTGGATTCTACGCATTTTGCTGGAAACGCTGGGTTATCTCGGTGGATGCCCTGCAATTCGATGTGAGCGGTGGGAAAACGGGATGCGGGCTAGCGAATCCCACGGGAGGACGTTTGACTCTTCTGCATCCGGGCGGTTTGTCGGGTCTGTAAGACTGGCTGCGGTCCATTTAGGCCTGCCATGCTTGTCTTTTGGTCCAAGTACGGATAAGGTTCCCTGCTGTAAGATGAACGAACCCCTCAGCAAGCCACACATTGGCAGACACGGAAGGGAAGGGGGACCTGGAAACGGGCAGATACAAAAACTGGAGCTCCCCTGCCTTACCTTTCAGACGGAGGAAGCCCAGTCTGATTGATCTTGCGCGTAGTCACGATTTATCTGCCTTGCTTAGAACAGTGATTCCGCGAAACACAGGAGACTACGAGCAGCGGCGCGATTCACTAGTGTTATTCTCAACGTTTTCACATACCTACACTCATTTCATACCCGTGAGACGAAAAAGGCGCACATCATGGCTGAAGCACCGGGCACACCGCCTCCCACAACCGCACCCGCAGCCGGTGTCGCATCCGCAGACCCGGCACCGACGACGAGTCCATCGCGAGTCGTTCCGGCAGTGGCTATTGAACCAGCTCAGCAGGATGACCCCGTTGAAGCCGATGAGGGATTTGCAGTGCGTCGCAGCCCAGTTTCCCTTCTTGTAGATTGACCGGTGGTTTACTAATACTTCCGGTGTAGAGCGATAACGACTCTTCGATTGATGATAGAATGTAATGGCTTTCTGAGATTCCCACCGCCCCATCTCATTCATTGCGCCTTTTTGTTCCTGACCCAGATGAACGAGATAGTTCGAGTTACACCGCGTCCCTATCATCCAGCGTCATCGACTACCCGGAAGAATATGGCCGTCGCTATCATGCATTCAGGCCGGGCTGTGAGTCTTCCTTTCCTGCAGCATTATGATGGGAATGGAGGGTGACAGCCCATGTTCAGTCTACTGACGCTTCAATGTAGCGTATTCGTTCCCGAACGACGAGGTCGAAATGGAGCGCCTCGACATGGCTCATGCCATGATGGTGAGGGCGATTGGAAGCAGGCTCTGGCTGGCCCCGCTGGCCAAGGAGAAGGTCCATCGTATCCTGGATATCGGCACGGGTACTGGAATCTGTACGTCCCATCGCGCAACTTAGTGATCGTCGAAGCCATGCGTTGCTAATCGCTTGCGGGCCGTAGGGGCCGTTGAGATTGGTGACATTTTTGAGAACGCCGAGGTGAGTTCGTGATAAGTGAGATTGGTGATGATTCGCTTTGCTAAGAGATGGGCAGGTTATTGGGAATGATCTGAGTGCTATCCAACCTGAATGGTGCGTCAAGTCTCGGCATGAATCCCTCTCTGATGATTCCAAAGCTCACTCTTCTTCTCTGGACTCTAGGGTACCCCCGAACGTCAAGTTTGAGATTGACGATGTCGAGAGCGAATGGGTCGGCGTTAAAAAGTACGACTTCATCATGTGCCGCTACATGGCCGCCTCCATCCAGGACTGGCCAAAGCTGATCGCCAACATTTACGAGTACGTTACCCTGTTCCCATTCCCTCTAACTTGTCCCATCTTCATTCTCATGACCCCCTCCACAGCAACCTTAACCCAGGAGGCTGGGCCGAGTTCCAAGACATGAGCACAGAATACTACTCCGACGACGGCAGCTACAAACCCGAACACGCAACCTACGAATGGAATCAGACCTTTGTCGAAACTCTCGACAAGATCGGGCGCGATCCCCGGCCCGGACCGAAACTCGAGGGCTGGGTGCGCGGGCACGGCGGGTTCGAGCACGTGGCGCACCACAAGTTCAAGACGCCCATCGGGCCGTGGGCGCGGCACCGGCATTTCAAAGACCAGGGGTTGCTGAACCTGGCGCAGATTCTTGAGGGGTTGGAAGGGTTCTCGTTGAAGCTGCTGTGCGGTGTTTTGGGGAGGAGTAAGGAGGAGGTGTTGGTGCAGCTTGCGGAGGTGAGGAGGGAGTTGAAGACGGGGGTTTTTCATGCTTTGTTGGATTTGTGAGTTGTCATCCTTTCCTTGTTTTCCCTTTCATTGTTCGCTGTGGACGGTGGCTCGAAGATTGATTGTGGCTAACAAGCTTTGTGCGCGTAGGCATGTGGTGTATGGGCAGAAACCTGCTCTACCGGCTGCTACAGCGGGGACTGAGTAAGTGTGGAAGTGTCGTCTGACATTGGGATGTGCAGCATCTCCATGTATGGCATTTAGGCCTGCAAAATAGATTCCGTTCTTCATGGCTCATAGTATAGCGATGTAGCATTTTGATGTAAAGGATTGAATCATACGCAGATGACGTTGTGTTTAAACTAACTGGCTCAAGCGTGTATTGATTATGCTGGAGCTGGTCTAAGTCTGACCTCTCGCCCGCTCATCTCATTTCATCTTTCAAGGATTTGACTCTCACTCGGGTTCCTCTCATTTGAGTTCCTGACAAGTGATCATCGGCTGGGTGAATGAATGAGCGAGTGAGCGCACAGTCTTCAGCCCTATGAGATGAACGGGTGGTCCCGAGTGCCAAGTTCGGACGACGCAATGGAAGCGAGTAAACGTGGAGACGGTCAAACCATCAAAATGGAACCTGGAAGCGACCAGAAAAAGCCCAGAAAAATACCCGCCATCAGCGTTCCGATCTGCCGAAACAAACGGGCAGAAAGCCAATCTGACGTGCAGTCGCACCTGCAGCCCAAGGAATCCCATTACGAATCGCCCGTCACACGGCGCGCACCTTCTTTCCCTTAGGCGCAATTCGATCCCGTCGGGAGGCCCCCTTATTTCCTTACCTCAGCCATTCTCTTTTTTTCTTTTTCTTTTTTTGCCCCCTACGGCCCAACTCACCTTGCCTTCCTGACCTTGGTCACTTGACCCCGCGACGACACGTCAAATCCCCCGCCAACCACGTGCAATTCTCTCTCATCCTTCCAACTCCCAACTGTCACTACCGAAAGAAAGAGAAGAAACACAACAGCCTGGAGTGAATAAAAATGTCGCTCTTTGGCAACTTTGACGTCGCCAAGCTGGCATCCCAGCTGGGCAACTTCAAGATCCCCGACGACCCAGAGATCATCAACCAAGGTGAGTGAGCGAATGAGATACTTTGCGACAATCCTCCAACCTCAATCTGCTCTCGGCCCCTCATAATTTCGCAAGACCCCCACCTTCCTTATCTCCAAAAGCATCACAACAACGATTCCTAACCACACATCACAGGCCACCAGGACTACGGCTACAGCAACTACGGTTCCCACAGCCAAGGCTACGATGGCAGACCACCCGCGGGATACGCCGGTGGTCCGCAGAATGGCGCCGAGGAGTACAAGCGCGAGCACCCCGCCGCCTTCGGCTCCAGTGACCCCACGCGCTCCGCCTACTCCGACCCCGTCTCCGAGGGAAGTGCCATGTCGTCCGTCGCCGCTGGCGTAGCTGCCAGCGCCGCCGCGGGTGCTTACGGTACCGCGCCGCAGTATCCCACTCCGCATCCCGGTAGGTATGGTGATTCCACATCATCTAGCCCATATCCTCAGCAGCAGCAACAACAGCAAAGCTTTGGACGGCCTCCTTCGCCGGGCTATGGAAGGCCCTCTTCTCCTGGTTACGGCAGGCCCCCTTCACCTGGCTACGGAAGACCGCCTTCGCCGCGACTGCCAGAGGGATGGGTCAAGCGGTTTGATGACAACAGCAGACGATGGTACTACGTTAATCAAGCAACTGGCTCTTCTCAGTGGGAGGCTCCTCCGCCACCGTCGGCCATGTCTCCCCCGCCAATGTCGCCGCCAGGCCATGGAGGGTATGGGGAATCATCTCGATATGGCGGACACTCGCCACAGCCGGGATACTCGCCTCAACCTGGCTATGGAGGACATTCACCACAGCCCGGATACGGAGGCCCACCGCCTCAGCCGGGATATGGCGGACCCTCTCCACAACCTGGGTACGGAGGTCATTCTCCACAGCCCGGATACGGAGCCTATGCGGGCGGTGCCGCTGCGGCAGCTGCGGGAGCCGGGGCTGGGTACTATGCAGGACAGCAATACGGACAGAGCCAGCCCCATGGGGGGTACGAGCAGCCTCAACAGTACGGCCAACAGCCACCACAGCAGTACGGCCAGCCCTACGGACAGCAGCCTCAACAGCAGTATGGACAGCAGTATGAACAGGGATACGGCAGCGAAGAGAAGAAGAAAAAGAAGAAGAGCGGGAACAGCAACATGTTCCTCGGCGTGGCGGGTGGTCTCGCGGTGGGTGCGCTAGGAGGCGCGCTTATCGCCAATGTTTTAGGTAACGATCAATCACCTCTCCCAGGCCACGGTCTGGACGATTATTGACCGCGAAAACTGACAATTTCCGCAGATTCCGATTCAGACTCTGATCATCACGAGCACCACTACGAGCGTCGTTCTTCGTCTGGGTCCTCGGACCATTATCGCGGTCGGGATGATAGCGATCGGGGGTCTGATAGGGGGGATTATGAGGAGGGCGGCGACTACTATGATGATTAGGTTGATCAAGTAGCGCCGTCTGGGGCTCAACCGTTCCTGGAGGAAGGGGATGAGCAAGAGGTCCAGGAGCAGACTTACAGGGGTCCAGAGGAGTATCGGGACGATGGCGACGTTGATCATCTCGTGCACACCACCGGGTATGGCGAGGTTGTTTATGATGATATGCAGGGCGCTGAAGATGCCGGCATCGACGTCGACTGTGGTATCATGCACACCACCGGATATGCTGAAGTCATTTACGATGATGAGCCGGGTGCCTACGGGGACAGTATGGTGCACACCACCGGATATGGCGAGGTTATTTATGATGATGAGCCGGGTGCTGACGAGGTTCGCAACATCGATAACTATGCTGGTGACACCTTTGATGACGGCTATGCCGATGACGGGTATGATGATGGAGGCGACGACCATAGCGGCGATGACTGTGGCGGCGATGACTATGGCGATGACTACGTTGATGAGTATGGCCACGACTATTATGACAATTAGGTTGGCCGAGAATGTATCTTGACTGAGAGTTGCCTTTCATCTGGAACAATCCTGAAGCGTTTGCTACAGAGCATACATCTTACATTCTAGGCTTCGACAAATGGCATGAGATGAGGTTCTTCCATCCCACTATGCATATACATCTCGACCCTGAACAGTGCTAAACTCTATATGGCAATGGGTTTGATCGGGTGATATCATCCGGTCTTCTGATTGTGAAAGCCAAGAGATAGCAGAGAGCGACTGACAGCTTGGCAATCTCTTTTCTAGAATTGAAGCAAACCCGGCGGAGTCAGTCTGTCCTGGGCCCTGGCGCACTCATTTCGTTGCCGTCCTGACTGGGATGTGAATGGCGCACGCTCTCCAAGACGGCCTGCCCTGCCGCGTCTCGCAAGCATCACGGACCATAGAGCAGCCCTTTACTCAGTAGCGTCGCGAGGCGAAGGAAGTGAGAAAGAGTATCGGCAATCAGTCCCCGACGGAAATATAAGTCCACTGAGGGATGAATTTGAGTATTTGTACTCTGGAAGGCTCCATAGGCCGGGACAATGCTCGCAGAGTACTACTCTCGGCGCCGTTGAACGCAAACCGCCGGCAGTTGTAACCTATGGGGGTGAGCCCTGAAGCCGTGCGTCCCGCGGGATCAGACGGCACAGGGCAGTATTGACTATGCTTATTGTGTGTTGGACACTCGCCCCGTCTGATCATTGTTGCTGGGATGAACTTATCAATTAGAGTTTGAATAAGATAGAACCGTGAACGTGCCCCCCCAAGCCTCGTTGCGCGCGACTCAGTATAGAGTTTCCCGTTGTAGCTGGTTTCGGGTACGCGGCTTGTCCGTTGTCAAAGATCGTCACAGCGGAGTACTCTGTGATCATTCTTGATACTTATAGCTGGCCTGTCATCTTTCTGTGCACGCCTTGTTGTTGGAGTATGTCTCAACTGCTGTCAGTCTCTACCTTGCACCCTATATTCTGTCGCAAATACCCTTCCCGCGATTCTTGTACATAATTATCCAAACGCAAACATGAAGTTCCAAGCCGTTCTTTTCGTCAGCTTCCTTCCCTCAGTACTGGGATGGCGGGTATGTTGAAACCTCGAAGGAGTCTGATGACGCACTGTAGCTGACGGATGGGTATAGAACTGCAGACTTCCTAAAGGAGGTGACCTCGGTACATGCCTTTGGGATGGCGACCTGAAGACGGAATTGACTTGTGGCCAGGTAAAGCTCTCTCTTCTACTTTTGGGCATGATTCTCACCATCTTTGTCTGGTTTGAACGGGTCAAGTTGCTAATTTGTTTGTGTAATAGGGACACCCGTGCAAGACACTTGGCAACGGATGTATTCCTATCGGTTCGGGAATTGCGAACTGCTCGTAGACAAACAGAATGTGTGCACTTTTAGATACGGAACTACCTTAGGTCCAAGAGGTGTTGCTGGATGCTGCATGTGGTCTTAGATTATTACGGTGATATTTTGGAAAAGATTCCCTCCTAAGTTCTTACTTGGATTCGGCTGCAACATTGACATCATTGATACTCAATCAATAATCCAAGTATGTAGCGACGACAACAACAAAATGCCTATTGCCAGAGAATTCGAACACATTTCTAACTCCTACGGTATCAGTACACTTCCAAGATCAACCCAGTCATCCCCGCTCAGCATGACTTCTCTCACCAAACCACCTCAATAGATGGAATCAAGTACGATTGGTAAACGTTGAATTACCAAATTCCGAGTGAGGGTACTCGCAGGAATTCGAGCAATAGGTTCTGGGTAGAATCCGAACGTTGGCAGTCATTAGAGCTTTCTTCCTCTCATGTTTTCGAAAATGATAGCAGAATCTAGAGGATTCTGCGCTTCAAGACGCTGAAGTAGAGAAGTAACTAGCAAAACAACGCCAGCCTCAAGAAATGTCGAAACGGTGCTTCCTTCTGAGCCAATCAGCCCGATGATACCCTAAGAGTGCATTGGCTATAAGTAGCCAAGGCCGCAAGCGTTTATCATGCGCACAAATAGCAATGGCTCATATAAACCACATGAGGTCTCCCAGATACGGTATTTACTGCAGGGAGCTGACCATACTTATGCAACGCGGCAGCTGTCACCAATGACAGGTTAGAATGCTGCGACATCACGCTTAGAGGAGGGTGTGCTCGGAATGACGATAGCAATAAAAAAATGCGCTGAACCTTTTGTTGGAGCTCTTGTTGAGAAGTTTTGGATGGAAACACAGCAGGATCTTTGTAACATGGCCTTTTTTTTCTCACATCAACGATGTATGACATGGGAACAGACATTTCACACGTTCCTCTTTCACTTTCGCGAGAACTCGTAGGCACTTGATCATTGATGTATATGAACGTATCGCCTTGTACCGTCAATGCACACTTATGTATTACTAGAATCCTCTATATGTGGCCATTGGCCGTCATTCCGTCGCAGGAAGTGGGATTGGGACTGACAGATGCCCCAACCACCTTATGCGATATATCATGCCAAGGCAACATCGCCTTTCCATTGTTGCCAAAAACACTTTCCAAGCAGAATTCGTGTTCGTATTGACAGGTTCTGCAAGTATTTTACCGCAATTCGCCAATCAAGTGGCGGCTAATGAATATACCTACGTGTACAGCCAGCTTTGTCCACCTCCATCTTCAGAGCCTGCCGCACGGCACAGCTTGTGAATGACAGCCTGCATAACTATTGAGAGCTTCGCCCACTCGTGACGTCACAATTGCCAGGCATACTCTCGAAGTGGAATAACAATCTCGTCTTGTGAATTTGTGTCGTGAGGCGTATGAAATTGCAGCATGAATGCTGGCCGGAACCTGCTGCTTAGCTATAAAGGGCCCAGAGAACAGCTGGTTTGCCCGAGTGCAGACTGATTGTATACATACATGTACACTCGAAATTCTCCTAAAAACGCTACCTTCCCATGGATTATCTCGTCATAGGGCATCTAAACACAATTTTCCCACTACGGCGGACATTTTTAGTCGCACGGCAACATGGTTAATTGCGAAAATGATGCCGAGGACATGACCGACCCTGATATCATGGGGTTTGGGGTAAGCCTTTATCTTTCGAGGGGTTTGTCTCAGTACTAACGCAAAAAAGGTCCTGCTGTCCTTCGTTTTCCCAGTCCTAGTATCCCATGTCATCATGACCATGGCCTACGTCACTCGCAGGGCGAACCCTGAGGATTTTACCCAGATGGACTCCATGATACACAAGAGACTAGGGGCATACGAATCGAGAATTTCTCGCCTGCGTGGTGTGAGATATGAGCATCTTCTCTTGACCATCAGCGACCAGCTCTCAGTCACTAGCTTCGCGCTTCTTGTCGCATTATACTCACAAATACTCACGATTTCGTCCTTTTCGTTTTCTGTGGGCGTATCACTTGCCTTCCTCTCCTTCGGTGTTCATACAAACTGCCTAAATGGCCTGACACCATACTTAAGACTACATGAAAGGCAGGCAAAGTTACGCATAACTTTCTTGACATTACTAGTGGTCTGTCTTCTGGTTAGCAGTATCCTTGATAACTTATTCACTTCCCTGGTTCTGAATTGGGAGAAAGTTGCCGCATGCGCAACAAGAGGTTCAGGAACTACTTGGCTGTCAATTCTCGCCGCAGTTGCATTTATCTGGGTTTTCGGCATGAGCTATTACGATGCCGTTGCCCGGCTTTACTCATTTCTTCCTCTGCAAGACAACACTTTGCGCCTTCTGTGCTTCACCGAGGAGTCTAGAGAAAGTTTCAGGATTCTTTATCAGCGAAAGACGCTAAAGGAAACCGAAGAACACAGTGCAATGCTCGAGAAACTGTCTAGCGAGGACACGAACTTTTTTCATACTCTAAGACTGGCGATCCCGGTCTTGGTCGACGACATGGTAGATTCTATATTTTGGAGCCTCTTCCAAGACATGTCATATACGGTGTATCTACTCTACAGCCTAGTCTCTATGATTGCTTCGGCGGGGGAAGAAGAAGTCGAATCGTTATTAGAACCTAAGTTTGGTCAAATTTTGCCTCTAATCCTCCTCATAGTCTTTATCATCAACGTATTTGACGCCAAAGGTAGCCTACATTTCTTTTTCTCAAGTGAATCTAATAACAACAAATTGACTGACATATTTGTAGAAGAAAGAGAAGACACCAGGGTAGCATCAACAAATGAGATACAGAAGAACTCAGAGAATTCCGGGGAGAGTCATGTGGCACTGAACGTCCATAACTCCTCGACAACAGGACAATCTAACCTTGCCGGTGGGCAAGACTCCGGGCTCTCGACACCTGGCAGATCAAGGACCTCTGAGATGGAGTCAGGAGCCACTGTGAGTCTATTTCTTCTTTCCTACATCTTTCGCTTGCTTTTGATGTGGGAGTTTTGTTTGATAACGACAGAACATCTATGTTGACCTGACAATAATCCATGTTGTAGCCCAACGACTTTGACTTGCGGGCTGAATACGAGCAAGATCTCAAAGCAGCACTGAGGATGAGAAATCTCAGACTGCAGTTGGCGCAAGTAACAGCAGAAAAGGTGCCATGGTGTGCGTGGGTGGTTCTATGGACCGCGATCGCGATGCAAGCCGGCTTTGTGGCGCTCTTGGTGTTTCGTGGTGCGTGGGTGGCATTATTGATGTCCGCCTATGCCGTTATTACGTTTTTCAGTTCCGTTTTGCGGGGACTCTGGGAGATACGCAGAATCAGGGTCAGCACCAAAGCGATGTAGAGTCTAAGAGAGGGCAGACTGAATGGGCACGAGAGACGGGTGGATGAAGTATCGTGAAGTCATTGCATCGCGACCGACATGGAACTTTCATCAGATGAAATGGCTTGAACAGCGAGTCACTAAGAGTGAAAAGCCTTCATGGATCCTAACGTCTTGATAAATGAGGTCTTGGGCTCGCATCGTGTCAGTGAATTTGTAATTTCCGATGCTTGCGTAACTCAAACTACGGTCGGGCTATATCTGGGCCCTATCATATACGGCTTTGTGTAAAATTGGATCCTTCTTGAGCACAGAAAACAGCCGTTGAGTCAATAGTTTTAAGGTAGCGATGGTGCTTTTGTGTTCTAGAAGCAAGGCGGTGAAATGTATCCCATGAGGCGTGGAATGTTCATATTTTGTCTGTTTTGTTTGTCAATCATGTTCGTCATTCTTTTCAAGCTTTAATTGCATGTAGCAATGAATGCAGAAGTTGGCGATTTCAAATGATATTGATTTGTGTTCACTGCTCGTCCGCAGAAGCTCAAGAGACCGAGTAATTTGGCTCTAAGTTGACGTCGTGGGCAACTATTGAAGCTTTGCTAGTCTCCTGTTGTCGTAAATGATGACAGAATCGAGAAGTGTCTGCGCCCCCAAAGCACTAGATAACACCAACCTTTAGTACATGACTCCTTGCCTTTCGAATACGATCATGACTTACCAATCCTCCGGACTGCAATACTCTTCTGGGTGATGACTGATACCGTCTTTGCAGGGTACAAATATCATCGTTGTTGGACAATGCTTGCTCGTATTCACACTATCGTGTGTCGCGCCACTCGTCATACGAAGCCAGCCATCGTGTCCCACGATACCGTTCGCTGCTGTTTCGACAGCCCACACACAGTCCTCATCAAAAGTGGTGGCGGGGGAATCCACATCGATGCTCCAGCTCAGCTCCACGCCGTTTTCGCGGCAGATCTCCTGGAAAGAGGCGAGACATTGATCCTGGACCTCAGAGATGGTCTTATTATCTGGATGGCGAATATCAAGTGTGAACGTTGCTTGCGAAGCAACTGCATTGGTCGACGATCCCGGAGGAACTTTGATGATTCCTGTGGTCACGAAAGCCCCAGATGTCTGGGCCAGTTCATTCGAGGCCGCAATCATCTTCGCCGCAGCTAATAGCGGATCTTTCCTCGCTGAATAAGGCGTCGTACCCGAGTGAGCACTCCGGCCGGCTACGGCAAAAGTGAGCCATCTGCAGGCTTGTACGCCTCGAACAACTCCGATCTTTCTCCCTCTGGATTCCAACAAAGGACCTTGTTCGATATGTAGTTCAAAGTGCGCCCCTACCGGGCAACCTTGAGTTGCCGAACACGAAGTGTTCCCTAAGTATCCGTGTCTCTCGAGTTCTGACTTCATTGTGATGGAGGGATCTGAAACATCTCTCAGATCCCAAGCCTTTTGTATTGGTATTTCTCCTGCCCAGACTTTGGAGGAGACTGTTGTGCCAGGAAACCTGGCGCCCTCTTCACTATGGGGCTAAGTCAGCGAATCTAAATCCATGAGGGGCTCGACGGGCGGAAGCTGGATTTGCGTACTTTGTCCAATTGATGACTCCAATATCGAATTTAGAGTGATAGCCATTCTCTTTCATCGTTCTAAGTGCTTCGATACCAGCAACGACCCCTAGGATGCCATCGTACCTACCGCCTTGGGGCTGAGTATCCAAATGGCTGCCCATCGCAGTCATGGGCAGTTTTGAGCCCAGTGATCCTCTTTGCCTAGCAAAGATGTTGCCCATCTGATCAACTTTAACATCGCAACCCAATCTCTGCGTCTCTTCTATGAACCATCGTCTCGCGGTGGCATCTTCATCTGAGAGAGTCAGCCGGGCCATGCCAGTTTCATTTGGGCCTCTGGTGAGTTGTCAGCGATTTAAGAGGCTCCTTCGGAAGGATGACTAGGCTTACCTGCCATATCGATAAGCCGCTCCCCATTGGCAAGTATGGTGAATTGTTTCTTGGAGACGATCGGCGTTGATCTTAAGACCTGACAAGCCTCGGGAAAAGGTCGACGACCGGCGCACGAAGTAGAATGCCTGAGGCGCTGATGGCCTTCTTGGGAACATCCTGTCGCGATGATTTGATATGCGACTTCACCATATGTTCAATTCTGTAGACAAAGCATGCCGTTTTGTGGTTTGGACGACGATCATTGGGCTACCACTCGGGTAAAAGCCGTTATCTCGGAAGCAGTGCCGACAATCTGAGTGAGGGGTAGGTATCATGCCCCCCGGCAGTGGATTTCGGTGACAGCTTCATCGATTGACACGATAGGTAGCAGACATTGGGCAATAACAGAATAAATGGGTAGAGTTACCGAGTTCATTCTCTCAATCCATTTTCGAAAAGTTTATTCAGTCTTGCCGACGTAATAGTCTTTGATGGCACAGGAAACATGCGAGTTTCTCTCTTTTGTTGACCATTAGTAACTTCAAGTCTAGCCAACCTGTCAAGCAGCATCGTGACAAAGGATACGTCCTTTATGCAGAAATAGTGATTGAAAGATTCTATAAAATATTGTTCTAAATTTGCGTAGTTGCATTGGCGTAGATGTTGAGCTTGCGTGTGTGCATACAGTTAATCAAGCATCTGCGGCGTATTTGCGTTTAGCCTTGCATATCGATGAGGCTTCTTTATTGGACGGTCTCTTTCGGTTCCTTCTGGCTGGAATGTCACGAAGAAGGCTACTATTTGTTACATACTTCAACTTGGCTTTATACCCATCCTTGATGGGCATTTCCAGTCCTCTCAACGCAACATCAACCTGCTTCTGGCTTTGATTCATGCCCGAAACGGCCATTCTGGGCCTTCAACATACCAACAACAAATCAAAGCCAATTGAACTAGATGTGTTAGCGATGCCAGTTGACCAGGTTCTCTTTCTTTGCCTGAATTGAGGAAAAAATCAAAAATCAAATCATCCGCGTGATGCATCCGCCGGTAATCGAAACCGGGTCCCTTGCTATTCCGAATAGGAATGGAAGGCAAGGATGATAACCACTACACTACAGATGCGGATGTGGTGATAATCCACTCGCCACTTTTAGTACCTATGTACCAACAGCTGTACCGATGACCGCCGAAGTGCGTCTCACGAGCGGCTGTATGCTACAGACGCGATTTTGAATCATTGGAGTTTACGAGACCTTCAAATCTCGCACCGCATCGCGTCAAACTTGGACGCGTTTTGGACGCGTTAGCCCGGTTTTGTCTCTTGAGTGCGCTCTTTGACGAGGTGCCTGCACGAAGGGTTACTGAACTAGAATTATCTTCAGGCCATCTTAACACGAAGCCAATAAAAGCATGAGGTGTTCTTCTCAGTTAGTCAATCCAACAGTGGGTGATGGTGCTTGTCCATTCTGCTGACAGAGTATCCTTGGCGTTTAGGCAGACATGCTTCTTGATCGCTTACTATGGTCTGATTTCTTCCCAAACCCAAACCCTATCACAATTTGCAACGATCACCATCAGTCCGAAGGCACCCAAATCGGCGCATCTGAGCAGATCACCACCTTCAAAATGGGTCTGACGGACACGCCTCCCCCTCACGTCCCCTCGTGGGTCGTGCCAGCCTCCGGAGCCCTTCTCATCACAGGCGCCATCTTCTGGGACATGTGCTATGTACTCATGTCAATTCGTTCCCACAGAACAAAATCATACGGCATGCCCCTCTTCGCCCTTGCGCTGAACCTCTCCTGGGAACTCATCTACGCAGCTCGCGTCGCTGAACACCCTCTCGAACGTCTCGGCTTCCTTGTCTGGCTACTTCTTGACGTACCGCTCGTCTACACGACCCTCAAGAACGCGAAACACGAGTGGCGCCACGCACCGCTCGTCGCGAAGAATATCGGCGCTATCCTTGCGACTATGGTAGCCCTTGGTTGCGCGGCGAACTACGCTGTCGCGGAATGGTGGCTGTCGGCGCCCGGTACCGGGCACGGAGACAAGAGTGGCAAGTGGTGGGCCGGACGGGAGGGATTCGATTGTACGGAGCTCGCGTTCTGGACGGCTGGTCTGGCGCAGTTCGCCCTTGGGACGGGATGTCTTGCCATGTTGCTCGTCAGGGGTCACTCTGGGGGCGCGAGTTATGCGATCTGGTGAGTGTTTTCCGTTTGTCTGGGCCTCCTTCGCTGTCTTTGCCTCATCCGATCGGTGGGCGGGTTGGCTTGTCTCGTCTCATGAGAAAACATCCATACGTGATGAGGGTCACCGACGTGTTGGGTCAGAATATCTCACTGTATGCCGTGTTTGCGTCGTCTCCCCTGCCACCGGTGTGCGATATACTCACACCCGCTTCCTCTTCTCGTTCATCCTCGAAACGTGTCATCTTGACGCGTGTTGATGCTATTCCAAAAGAGCTATCCGCAGGTCATGGGTTCGAATGCTGTGCCGCTGGAGTTGCTCTGACGTGTGGGGTCTCTTTCCCGGTTCTCGTTTTCATCGTTCCTTTCATTCTGTCGTATTTGGACGGCCATGTTTGCTCAGTCAGGATAAGCACCCGCTGCATTCGGTGAGAGGGGGTTTCGGGTCATATGAGCACACATCTTATGCTGATCACTTGTTCGAAAGGCTCTGTAGGGCACTTGGCACCCTCACCGGCTGGATTGGCTCAACCGGTCTGCTCTGGTGGTACTGGCCAGAGGCCCATGGTTTCTTCGTCAATCTCATGGGCATCTTTCTCATGACGACGTGTTTGGCTTGCGACACCGCGTATCCGTTCATTCTCGCAGGAGTGCGGAGAAGTGAGCAAGTCCTCCCGGACGGTAGGCTCGTTTCTGCAATATCGGTCAAGAAGTCAACCGCGCCAATAACAAAGAAAAGGTTATGATCTCGGGAATAACATGGAGGATCGCGATCCTCGTCGATGAAGAGTTCTTGGCCCGGGTTTCCGGCAGGCCGCATCACTCACTCATATTCTGCCACTCCGTTAGACTAGGGCCCCTTGATCAAGACAGCGACAACAATTTGGTAGAACCGTTGAAATTTGAAAATGGCTTAGGGATATTCAAGACCTCTCACAGCCCGATCGAGGTAGCGTCGGCCGCCGAGACTTGAGACGCCCGTTATCTGTCACCGATGCAGATCTACTGGCCGGCTTGTAAACCGCGACGAGCACCAACAACATGGTGTGTGCCACGCAACTCTAGACCCGGGGTCCTGGAAACTGGCTCAACCACCATTGGAGGAAACCAAGATATGACGGCTTGGCTGTGAGAAGAAAATGTATAGAAGCTCTAACAGATTGCGGAAACTGTGTGATTTCAGCAGGGGTCTTTGCGTTTTGGTGGCTGCAAAATAATCCATCTCATCGTTGGGCTTTGGATGATTGCTGTGTTGGTTGTTGGTTGGCGGCACTTACATGAGATGAGCGGGATAATGTCTGTATTAAGACGATGACCGCAGCGGAACGAGGTGACATCGGGGAGTCGGTCAAAGGTCCGAACCTTTTCCATACTCAGATGGGAATTTATTGGATTCCCCAATTTCATGTGCCTCTTGATCGTCAACGATTCCCGTCACCCCCTGGGTTGTGTCAGCATCGTGATCTCATCGGAGCATAATTTAGCACATGCATCGGATCAACCAGCAGTCTACCTTGCGGGCGTGTGCAGGTATGACTCCACATCAACAAAAAATGACGGTGTGTTCGTACGATAGATGCAGCAACCTGGACTGCAGACTTGTCAAGCTTGCATAAATACTAGAGCAAAACAGACAGCGGCTTGCAGCGAACCACCTGCAGAGCGCACCTTCTATCACGTCACACAAGCCAGCTATCACAAAACGCATCGAATCAAGTGATGTTGGAGACCAAATTCTGCATGGATCTCCCGGGCTCCTAGCAATCAGCTCGTCTAGACAGCCAACAGGAGACAGCGCAAGTGAGCTTCACGGCTGTATTCAACGCCAAGTGACCGAGAAGCAAGCGCCCAGCCAGCCAATCTCATAATGCCATTTCCGCCTTTGTGTGGCTGTTATCTGGCTGGATGGGCTGAATTAGCCTGCATATGTTGGGAACGAACGATTCGTATCATGTTCGCTTCGAACAAACCTTCGTTCTCATAGATCTGTATACCTCGCTCGTCTGAAGACGGGGGCATAGCCTGGACCAGTGGGGGTGTTAGGATAGAAAATGACAACCAATATGAGTTTGCACCTCACAGATAGTCATGGGCGGTCGTCCCAGATAAGAGACTGGAGAGGAACCCAACTGCTGTATCTCATGAATGACCTGCAATTCAGATGCCCTAGCAAGTTTGGTCAGAAAGCGGACCCAGCTCGACGATGTCCAATTAACAAAATCTATGGATACATAAAGCAATGTACGTGTGAAACAGTATCAACACGATGTCGGTCTTGCTCTTGCGCAAAGTCGTGTCCTTTACACTATTTCTCCATTCACGATGCCGCTGGCGGAGCGGGGTGTTGTTCCATTTCGGCCCCGTGCTCTAGAGCTGGATGCGCCGGTCGGTCCGGCTCGCCGTCCGGGCAAAATTTACTCTTCGGCTATGAGACAGGCTGCATGATTTGGGTTTCAAGGGCCTTTCACGCTGGGGAATCGGGATTGGGATTCCATGACAGCTGCAGGCCCACGCATTGAAAAAAATAACCCTCACCTGTCGACCCTTTTCCTTCAGGCAGTAATAAACACCTTCAGTACTTGACGGTAAGCCACGTTGAATATCAAAGCCTGCGAGAGTGAGGTGGAAGCTGATACACCTGATCCTTGTCCATTGTTCTTGAGCACTGTGCAAGGTCACGATATTTGGGCTGTACGGTTACTTTGCATGTACGAATACATTCGTCCTTAGCCAGGGGCGCCTCTATTGAATATCCTTCCGGACGTGTCAAAGATAGGAGGAGTCTGGCAGGGCTGGGAGACCCAGTACGGCCCTTTTCAAAAGCTCCCTTCAATCTGGAAAGTGGAGGACGGGGGCAATGGGCATATCCGTATCCATAGACAAGTGGCAGGATTGACGCCCAAACACCCACCCAAAACGTGCAAACTCTATATGTAGCACCCTGGCCGGAACTCGTCACATGAGCAATGACACCTGCGAGTCGCTTTGCGGAGATCGTTTCTCGAATGCAACGAGGAAACTCGTTGTTTGTCCCCGTTGCATTCGGTGCGGCCTCGACGTTGCGGCCCCCCTAGCAGAGTAGGCAGGATCAGCATATTGGACAGGGTGCTCTGAGCGGGTCGAACGGGGGGTTTGAGTCACATCAGCAATATCCAGGACCCTCCTGACAGCTGCAAGACATCAATTCAGGGCAGTCAAGGCCCCTAAAGCGGTTTTTGATGACCGGGGGGAACGGAGGCCATGGCGGTTCAGCGACGAAGAGCAGTGGTCGAGGCCTCGGGGATGAGGGGTTCTATGAAGCAGAATTAGTTACGCTTGGGCGTTGGAGATGAAAAGTGAATGAGGTTGAGCGGGAGTCTCCGACTGTCGAGCGGTCGAGCCCCGGTGGATTGCTGTCAGTTGGAGCCCACTCGTATCGGCTGCCCTGGCGTGCCTGGATCAGATTTGGGTGAGTACCGCGTAGGCTTGCAAAAGTTCCGGCTGTGCTATACTCAATTGGACCCGTAAAGTTTGAGGAGATTTGCTCGCTGGGCAGGGATAAGAAAAGGCTTGCCTGTAGCAGTGTCAAAGCCTTTGATGCTTGGTGATGAATTGAGGCAGAGCAGACCGCCCCTCAATATCTGGCTGGATGGCTGGTTCATTTGGGGCCCAACGTTGGTGCGAGGAAGCCAGGTGCCATTTGTGCATTATGCTGAGATGCATTTTGTGTACTCCGTAGTGCTTCCCCAAGTTGGGGATTTCAAAAGGCATTGTACCGCTCTGATACGGATGGTCTATTCACGCATTCAGTCATACGGGTACTCTCTTCTCATCACCGTGAATAGCGTGTTCGGTCTCACCGCCAGCCGGACCCTCCTCCTGGCCGCCTGAGCGTCAACTTGAGAGGCACGCGGCGGTCGTATTGCTCATTTTCCAAGTTCGACACGTCATCTCCCTCACCGACTACCACCAACTTTGCTGCTGGCGGATTGCCGATCTCCATGCCTCAGCTGCTGCTGCGCCATTCCAAGGGTAGAACATCAACCGCAGTATTGGGGTACTCATGAAGTGGCAGAAGTATAAATGCACAAACGAGACCTTTATCCGCACGTACACTTATATGGATACAGGGTAATATTAATAACCTCCAGTTGCCATTGTGGAGCAACGAGACAACAATGCAATGGCCCCTGGCATTCCCGTTTGTTAATTGAACCGTTTCTTCGCTGCCAGTAGTGTACATAGTCGCCGGAAGAGCCACCGTGCGCTTGTGAGAATCTTAAATCCTCCCGGAGACCGATCCATGTTAGGGGACCATGATTGACACTTGCCCTGGACTTAAGGGACTAACTGAGTTGAAGTAACCGAAGTACAGATACATAACACTCGGGCGAGCTCCGGTCACGTGTTTCTGTCTGTTGATGGATGTTGTAGGGGCACGTTTGCATAACAGACTCAACAGGGTGGCCGAACTATGGCAACATCTGCGGCGACGGCTCCGTGCCCGCCGCGCTCGGTACCAAGGCCTGCCCGTCTCAAATTTCCGCGGGATGGCCGGGCTACAGCAGACGATTCCCTTTCGAAGAGCTTTGCGTACATGCGGCGTATCGCTCACCGAAGTTAGGTGACGGAAGATGAGAAATGAATGTCGTTCATCTGTGGATTTGGAACTCGCAGAGCCGCCGTCAAACTGTACGGAGTACCTAGGAAGGACATCTTGGGAGGGTGTGCAGAGCTAGGTTCGTTACTCCTGGGATGGGTGCATCTCGTTGACGGTCGTACAGGTTCAGCGGGCATGAATGAGCGTGGCCGACATTCACCCGGATCAGTACACCTGCCTGGCTTGTCCAATTTTTGGATGCTTTGGAGCAGCCCGGAATTAGAGGGATGGCTCGGTGAGCAAGCTTTGCCAGTAGAAACCCTCCATGTTCTCATGCTACCCCTCATCAACGATCCTTCGACAAGTCAAATATCTTAGACCGAAGCGATGCTAATATAGACCCCGGTTCTTCGAAGACTCGGTCGGTCGTAAAGTCCTTCTGAAGAAGGTCGGAATGGCCTTACGTCAACCCCTAAGAAGCCAGAGTCCGGAAACATGATGAAGCTCAAATTCTTTATTCCGTAACTAGCACCTAGGTATCCCATCCTTTCGCATGTGTCGGCAACTAGGGTACTGTGGCCCCCAATTGAGATGGGGCTCCCGGTACGTTTTGAGTGATAGCTATCCACTGAACGTTTTGTCTGCAACACCGCGCGACGGGGCGTCTCGGGATGTGGATGTCGCTGGCGACATGCGGCTTGTCTGGCTCGTCACTTTGGAAATTTGCAGAAATATCCGTAGGTCGGATAACTAAAACCGCATTGCCCACTAACATTTCGGCAACAGTGGAGACCTGGGGTTCGGAGGCAACAGACCGTTGAGGAAGCTCGGCACGACGACAATATGACGAAGGGTCGATCAGCCAGCTCGGGATCGTTCTTCTCCAGTTAGAATATCTGCGGGGGTTTGTGGGTTTGCGGTCTTAGACGCTTGGACAGACCGACAGAGCCTTGCCATCTAATAAGCGGTCTGCAATGATGGACCATAGAAATCCTGTCTCGAGTTGGCGGCCACCTTGAACCGAGCTACATTTCAAATACACAGTGACACAAGTGCTTCAAAGGCCCCGCACCGGTCAATCAAACGAGTGCTGGGGAGAACTTGAGAAGGGGAGGGGTCGAGAGTGAGGATGAGGGCGAGGGGGGAACGAAGTCCAGGGATGCCGATGAGCGAGTGTCCAGTCCAGAAAGCTTGCCCGTCGCAACCTTTTCGGGGGTGGCTTGCTGGTTTGCATTTCGGCCTAGATGGTGCAGCCAAAGTCAATCAGGTGACGGGCGACCACAAGAATCGTTTCAATGGGGAGGATTCCGCGCAAAACCACCAAATGCAGAGCCCGGGACGAGACACGCCGAAACCAGTCGAGGTGCAAAGGACCATCTCACACTCTCTCTCCCTTGGCAGATTGTTATCGCGGCCAGGTCAGAGGAAAGATGCTGTCACGACATGCCACTCAAGATACCACCAGTCTGATGATATCGACTTTGCCCGGCTAATCTTATCATAATTATCTTCAGCAATTAGGCGCATCCGGAGACGCTCTGTTCATCTTTTGGGGGGGGGGGGGGGCTTTACCCTTCGAGAAGGTGACAAGAAGGCTGGTGACGGCAGATAAGCAGCCTTCAGATCTACTAGGGGATATGATATGTGACAGGCGCGAAGAGCAAGCAGGCCACCACGGGGAAAGAGGTAGAGAGAGGGGGGCAGATGCGACATTCTCGGCCTGTGAGGGTTACCCCTCGAGGTCTTCATCGGTTGCACACACGGCTAAGTTGCCATAGGCTATGACTGAGGGACAAACTCTTTCCAACGGCCCAAGCATCCAGATGAAGGACGACATCCCTGAAATTTTTGAACGAAACCACTCATCATCCCGAGTCACTCACTTTGCTTGCGTGTTTGCGAGTTGCGACATGTAAGCTTTTCATTTGTTGCGCCTGTATCCGTACCGGTCAATTTCTGACGACAAGATGACAGTCTCACCCCGGCATCTCATCTTACTTTTAACTGCCGTTGCGACGTGAATGTGGGATGGGATGGGATGCAACGGCCCTGTCCGTCCAATGGCCATAGCTCCATGCAGCAGCGCATTCTCCGGGAAGGGTGTGAAGAGCTTCAGCAGTCTGGAAGTCAGTTTCCTCAGCTCAACCGGCGGAAACCGAGCATCAAGTACGGGAACACAGCAGGTTTGGGTATCTTGAGTTGCACCCTACCCTCCTCTCAACCCCACGATATCCGGTAGTGCTTGACTGCTACGTGAGCTCGTGTGCTTGGAAAGACACGAAAAAGTGTGTTCTACCTAAGCTTTCGAAGAAGGTGCCACTAGCTTTTGCCCTACAGACGCGCAATGCACTGTTGATCCGGCGCGAATGCAATCAAAATGCGGCCTCAAGAACTGGCCAACAACCATGAATGTACTTCACACAGTCTTACAATAATGGCAAACACCCCATTTTCGGCCCACCCTTTCTTTCATTCACTCTGGGGGGCCGATGATGCCTCATGACGACCGAGTTGCAGCACCAAAAAAAAGCCGTTTGCTTGCTGCGACGCGCAGCTTCTTTGACACCCGCATGCTGCTTGACAACGGATTTATCCAGCGTAGCCGGCTTGGCGTCGAATCAATCTGCAAACGATGAAAAGGGTGAGAGACTTCTCTGTACGGAGGGAGGAGACAAGATCCACACCTTCACCGGTCACCCAAGTTGAGCAGGTTGCGATATTGATCGCCCGGCGTGGCAGTTAGAACTTGGGCTAGGCTAGATTGCCATGTCTTTGAGTGCCATGTGCTTCACCTCTGCGGGCTACGCCGGACGGCGCCGTTGGGCCAACTGATGAAGCCTTTCATTGCCAATGTCGCTTGGCTGAAGGCCGTTAGAGTGGCCCGAACCGGCGTGTACTGCCAGAAGTTCACAACCCAACTTGAAAGAGGTCATCTTGGAAAGGCCGAGTATTTCGTACAGTCCCGAGAGACTAGACTGGAAATCGGGACGAAGCGTGTGTTAGTGTTGATGCCCCATCGTCATGAGTGGGCATACCGAATGTTTCAATGCTCAGGCTCACTCTCACTGTCAGTCTCATGCTCATACTCGTAGTGAGCGAGCTCACATGCACACTTTCCTGTACAACATACAGACTCTCACCCCTCACCCCCCTAAACACTTCTTCTCACATATCCCACGCAGACACACGCGCGCGCCTCACATGTACCTCGAATCATTGATGTGCCATGCCGACGCCCAAGACATTTTCGAAGGCCCTGCACCAAACGCCCCGTGGCTCATAAGACAGCTTAACGAGAGCGCCAGAGACAACATACAGTGTCGCACAGAGCCCAACAGGTACGCCAATGAGGGGCCCGTCGTGCCTGATGGGCTCTCGCATTTGCGTCGCAGCGCATCATCAAATGTATCCTTACATGACGTGTAGCCAGATATATCATTATCGTATCTGTAATGCTTCTGCTCTGCTGTACAATTGCGCTGGACGGTGCCCGACCCATTTTCTCTCATCAGCTGAGCTGCGATTCGATGCACGGCATCCCAACTGCCAGCAGCCGCATTTACTTGAATGAGAGGCAGCCCATTGTCCCATGGTCCTGTGTGCCCAACTTGGTCTCTGGCGTGAAATCGCCAATGCCCACTTACACCCCACGACGCAAAACCTCACCTCACACCGTTCATCAATGTCGTTGACGGGGGCCAGCGCGCGGGAGGCACTTCGAAACACCTTCAGATGACCATCTGGTATACCCCGTCGTGCATACTAACTGCCACTAGCCCCCACCCCCCTCCCTCTCCCTTCTTGATCCCACGTTCTCCCACGTCGAGCAGGTCGAGCTGTTCCAAGTTCCGAAGCACCAAAAAACAGCCACCACGCTACTGCTCGAGAAAGGCGTGGTGGCTTGCGGGACCCTAGATGCCCAAATACGTGCCACGAGCCAACCTGGATTCGGTATCTATAGACGGGGAGGGAGGGCTTCTTTTCTGTGACGGAATGGACAAATCTGAAAGGGTCCAACGAAACGTTCTCTCACCCCACGCCAACAACCCCATCTGATGCCGTGGGAGTCGCTCCTTCGTCCGGGACCCTGGCACTCCCACTCGTTCTACACCTGATCCCTCACCGAGGACGTCTAGTCTGTAATATCGGTCAGTCCAGAGTGGGCGGCATCGGGCCGCAAAGGGATGGCTGACGGCCGTCAGTGTCAAGTATCGTTTGCGTGGTGTGTGTGCCATTGATTTCATCACCACCCGCTCAAAAGAAAACTGCCCGCCGCTTGTTTCTTAGCAACCCAAATTCGACCCGTTTGCTCACGGTCAAACACAAGGCCCGGACAGCGCAACAGAACCCAAAATTGCCCGACATCACCACCTTGCTATCCTGATTCCCCTATGACTTGTCTCATTTCCCACCGGTCCCATTGTCCATAAGCTCGGTCTGCCTTTCTCACGCTTTGCTCGGCACATCTCGTAACACGACGACCAACGAGAGGACGGCGGGCCACTGCAGTGCAGCTTCACCGGTCAATCCTCCTCGCGCGTACATGCCTCCCCTCCCCTTGTACACACATGCAGACGGACAGACACACACACACTCTCTCTCAGTCGCTCACTCACACACACCCTTGCTCCTCTCTCTGGTCCCTCCCACACGTTACAGCACTAAGCACATCAAGCACCAACCCTGTGACGTGTGTGTACTTCGTTCGTAGTGGTCGAGCTAACCAAAAAAGCCCCTCTCCACTCTTCCCTGTCAAGCCCTGTCGTGTCTCGCCTTGCAATGAATGGTAAATGGCCCATGAAGGTACCTATTAGTCCAAACCCACTCTTGAATCATCCCCTCCTAATTAGCACGCTTTATTTCACGAACCATGTAACCCTCGTTGCGTGTACCAAAGCGGTAAAATTTGCCCAGTCAGTGTTGCTCGGTATATGGAGACCCTGTTTTGCTCTAGTTCCTCTCTGGCCCGGGCGTGTCTGGCCGTGTCATCTCATGTTCGAGGATGGATTCCGGAGAGGGACGGCTATGGAGAGTTACTGGGTGGGCTAGATGAAATGGCGTCGGGTGTGGATGTACGTGTGTATACTTGCGAAGGTATGTGTGCAGGGCGGTTGAACGCTGCAGAATGTCGGCTACTGCACGCACTTTGAACCTTTTCCTGCGCTTTCTTCCGTAGTGTGAAATCCCTCGAAAAGTATCACGGAAACCCACATTCTGCGAGGTACGAAGCCGCGCTTTGGGAAGCATTCGGGGCACATGAACACGAGAGACGTGAGCTTTCGCTAAAAGAGGCAAGGGTTTGATGAGGAGTGAACACGCAAGTAGTGTAAAGTAGGTATCTAAGTTTTCTCAAATCTCTTTTTTTCTGGTATCAGCGCTACTGCGCCGTTTGTGCTGTGCTGCCAAAGTGCATCCATCTGTTTGGTGAAAAATCTGTGACGAGGTATTGGTGGGTATGTAAGTACAGGAAAATTGTTTGCGCTCTCTTCCCTCTACACCATCCGAAATGGTGATGGGTGGAGGGGACTGTAAGAGGCCATAAGCAAAAGTAACTAGAAAAGATGTGTATGCAAACTCCCGTTACCCAGTCCGCCGTGTGGTGGCAGGACAAACGATGAAAAACATGCTGGTGCCTTATCCCAAACTCCAATTCACTTTCCCTTGCTTTCCAATCAGAAACACGCCGAAATCAAGAACATAATGAAATCATCGCCGGATGAAAATGCTGCCAAGTGTCTGCGGTTGAAAACCGTTGAGTGCTTTTATCGCAACACGTGTGAGTGAGAGTGAGAGTGAAGTAGGTGTGTGGAGGTGATAAAAGTCGGGAGCCGAGACAAACGCGGGCCACGTCGGCTAATGCACGACCTGACCGACCATGAGCAGACAGAGGAAAGACTGAGCGAGAGATGCCGTGATGGAGGGTAGACGGTCTCGTCTCGTCTTGCTTGACCGGGGAGAGCCGCCGCTAGCCCGGTGCCGTGGTCGGCGTAGGCGCCCGAATAAAGTTGAATAGTCCGCGACGCCGTCTCTTCTTCTGCTTCCCACCCTTGCGGACCCTCCCGTCCAAATAACCCATGATTCCGCACTTTCTCCGCGTGCTGCTGATCCTCGTGTCCACACAAAGTTGCTGTTGCTGGCTGTGTGTGGCGGTTTGTTTCTCTGTGTTGTTTTCCCGCCTGTTGGTGCCTTTCCTCCTGCTACTCAGAAAAATGAAGGAAATTGTTGAAATGCTCGTTTCCGTGTCAGCGCCGTAACGTCCTGTCCGCAATGCTCGAATTCGCAAACGCCGTGAGTGAGATGCAGGTTTGCACCTTGCTGTGTTTTCTTTTTTCCGAAAAAAATCTCCCTCTTCCCTCCCCTCTTTCAATGATGATAAAATATTCCTCCTCTTACAGCGTGAGCCATGCAAATGTGTTGCTTGGCTCATCATGTGGGATCAGCATGGTCGAGACCCCTCATCCGTCCCCCTCTTACTGCGTGTGTGCAGCCATCATCCCTCCATCGGTCCCGTCGAAGCCATGCAGACGGGAATTCAAATTGGAGACGGCGTCGGTTTCTTGGTGAAAGGGCCCGTCCATATGGACAAAATGTCGCGGAAGGCTGCCTTAGCGCGATGCAGCATCGTCGATGTGCCCAAGCCAAGGTTGGTGATGGCCCCGGAGCCAAATACACCGGTACCGTGTAATTGTCGTCTCTCGAACCTGGCCACCGCTCCCTTTGACTAGGGCCATGCTTGGCGTATTGTTTGTGTGGCTGTGTGACGCGGCGCTTGCTTGAGGTTGCCAAGTATCAAACAATCGTTGAAGATGAAAAAAAAAAAAAAAATTTGGTATAGGCGAAAGCTTTGACGAAATTGTCTTGCACAATCTTTCTCTCATCTCATCTCTTTGGTGTTGTACTTTGTCCCAAAAGGCTGGAGGGACAGAGCCAAAGCGGTCGTGGTAGAATGTGAGATGTGATAGAGAGAACGTGCTGCAGACTGGATCTGCACCCCGGGCGTGGGCCTTTCTGGATCGGAATGTTGTCTAAAAAATGGTGGATGAAGGGAATGATGAAAAAGGGTCTCGTCGGTTTGGTTCGACGATGACCTTATAATCCGACTGGCGTGTTATTGCGTCTGATCATGCTCTCCCACACGATCGGTGCTGAAGGCTTGCATTCGCCTACGATGAGACACATGTTAGCTCCAAAGTCTAGAACGGAAGTGCAGGGTAGTAAAGGCAAAAGAGAAAAGAAAGCTGAGAGAATAACCGCATCAACCGCCACATGGGGAAGGGTTGCTGCTGCTGCTGTGTCTGTGATCGATGCTTTGGCTTGCTCTATGCTCTCTGGCTCTGAGAGGAGAGGGTGAACAGGGAGACTGGGCGGGCCAAATTTCCTTGCCATACACCCCCATGCCAGTCCCAATTCCAGGTGCTTGGAGTTAGAGTGGAGTTGGAGACACAATCCCATTTCCGTGGCAGCAGACAGACACAGCAGAAGCACGCACCCCTGCCCGGCGTGGATGAATGGGCGATGATCGACTCTCCAAGAGCAAAGGAAGGATAGAGGACGGCGTTGCCGTGGAGAGAGGACATACCACAAACTTCATCGCCCCTATTTTTGATGCACGTCAGTATATTGTCCAAGAGAAGAGTCAGAGAGGAAGGGCGAGGAAGAATGACTCGGTTTCATCCGTCAAGATCTGCAAGAGGGCGCCATGGTGAAGGGAAAAAGAAACGACAGCGGACGTACCTGTACTCGAAATGTGTCACGCACGGGGGGCAGCGTCGTTGTGTGCGAGTGTAGACTGGGCACCACCGCGAGACGATCCAGCGGACGTGGCCGCAGTGAAATTCTCTCTGTGAGGCACCAAGATGTCAATCCAAAGTCCTGGCGTGAATAGCAAATATCCATCATCGTCGGGAAGATGCGTTGTTTGTTGGTCGAGACGTACTTGAGTGTAGTTGCACATTGCTGCTGCTTTCTGGGTGTTGTGTTTTTCGTGGGACGTGGTGACCGGAGGTAGATCCGAAGGGACAAGGAAAAAAACCCAGGCGGCGGGTATTAGTCGAAATGGGTTGAGTACGGTGTAAACCAGTGGCGGCGGGGATCCGAGTCGTACAGTCAGGGGTGTGTGGTGGCCAGCAGATACGGGCTTTGGCGAGAAAGGTTCAAGACTTGGTAGAAGAAAACAACAAGGAGGGAGAAGTTCTGGTGGGAAAAGATCGATATAGAGCTGGAAATACGGTGAAGCCGTCGTCAAAGTCGAGAAAAGGGTGGGCGCGTTTGTATTTAAAGGTCGGGGCGAAGTATTGTCAAGAGTGTGGATTCGGATGGGGAACAAGGCGAGGAGTGTGAAGAGCGTGTGAGAGAGGTGCTTGGAGGTTCTGTATATAGATGGCCTGGGCGACGACGCTCAGGGAAATCCACGCAAAGAATGTAGCTGGGATTGTCATGCAAGGTCAGGGCCATACAAGTACCGCTACGTCGGAGGTATATGTAAGGTAAACGGGACGAAGGGGGGTGAGTGGGAGGGCCAGACCAAAGAGACAGACAGACTGAGGGAGAAGGAAGAGGGCGAGGCAAGTGAGAGTATCCGTAGGAAGAGACACAAACACGCTCCCACTGATGTACCTGAGTCCTAGTTAGCCAGCCAGAGCCGGCGGGGGGCAGACCAGACTGACGGGCAGCAAGCATCATGGTCCCAGAATTATGATTGTCCCCTTGGCCCTTGCTCTTTGGCTCCAGAAAGGTTAGAAACCCAGGCCGTGGGCCACTGGAACTTGGTGCCATAGAGGTGGCTTGTGAGTGAGTGGGAGAAGAGAATGGACGGACGGATCGGGCAGAAAGATACAATTGATGCGGCAAGCCGAACAGGAAGGGTGCGCGCAGTGTTCAGGCTCTTGCTCGTCGCCATTTGGAGCACAATCCCTCAGGCTCAGGCCGGTCCGAGGGGGGTGTACGTAGGTTTTTGGGCCGTCCTGGGGGGAGTGTGGTGCCTGAGTCTCCCCTCCTCTTCGTAGGAATAGTACATCTGTATGGATACATACATGGACGCACAGTTCGAGTCGCACACGCTGCCGCTGCACAGCACTGGATATGTTGTCTATCTGTTCGTCAGACACATGTATGGGGTAGGTAAACTGACCCAAAGCCCAAGCAAGGAACCTACACAGCGAGAGACATGGGCGACTTCCCACCATCCCAGGTACGCATACCAGACCGGCGCCGCGCAGTCCCTACGTAACGATCCCTGGTTCCTCGACTCTTGTGGCTCCGTTTTCTCATCGGTTGCTCGGCCTGGTCTCGTTTGGTTTGGTGGCCAAAGGTCTTCCCTCCGCGCCAGTGTGCGTACGTGCTGCTTTGCAATCTTTGCCCTCATGCCGCCAGCCATTGATGCTCTCAGCGTCATGGTTTGTGGGAAAAGTAAAAGGGGACGGAAAACCCACTGGATGGACCCGTGCTATTCTACTGGTGGCTGGCCGGGCACCACGGGTAGCCAAACAAACCATAACGACGCTTGAGTTGGCTTTCCACGCCAGACGTACATGGCTTGCCATAGGGCAGTTTTGCCCCAAATTGGCTCTCGAGACTAATTGGCGCCAGGGGTGATCCTTCTTCACGGACGGCAACACGACCAGAGATAGCGAAACAGGCACCGGCTCGTCCCCAAAAACTACGTTGCCCTCCTCGAGCTTCTATTCGACGAAGGCGCAAGATTTGAGGAGGAGGGCCACGCAAAACGGGGAATGTACTGGGGGCGATGGAGGACCAGCGAGCCAGAAGACAGCTGTTGAGCTGCTTGAAGTGTGCACTTTGGACGGTTGGTGATCCTTGGCCACCATCAAAGTAGCTGACGCTAAACACCAAGCCATACCAGAAGCAGGAGGGTAGAGAAAGAGAGTTTTCTCACAGTGAGTAAACTAACCACCTTGGGAGATTTGGTCGGGATGTTGCACGCTAGTGCGTCTTCACAGCTCTTCTCTCTCGACAAGGTGCCTTGCCTGGCGATGGGCTGGCTGTTGCCTCTCTACGGAGTGCGGATACGCTCTTTCTCTGTCGTCTCCTTGACCAGGCCTCTCTTCACCAATTACGAATCAGAAATGGGTCCCCAGACACATGACTTTCGAGCTCCCGGCAGGGATTATGGAAGCAAGAGAACGTGCGCTTCTCACTGCGTGCCATCAGTGACCAAGGCCCGGAAACCGTGGGACATCCACCGGGGACCCTCCCCCTTGTGCAAGGGGTCTGGGTGTGAGTCGTCACTGGACGTGGTAGAGCTGAGAAACGAGACGATCAAGGGGTGCGGAGGAGGGCAAGAACGCGTTCACTCAGAGACGAAAGCCAGATTGAAATGTAACTGAGGGGGGCAACAATGCAGCTTCCCTGATCTTATTCTCGTCACCTGGGCTGGGAACTTTAGGACCTTCGATGCTACAGAGCCGGACAGGGGCAATGACGAGACCCAAAGGTTAAGGGTACGGTCCTCTTGTGCATGGCCCTAGAGCCCGGTACATTGTACATTTGACAAGACAACTCCCCGCACTCGCGTCGAGGACGTGAAAGAAGGAGGCAGTTCTGACAGAGAAAGAGAAAGCGATGCAGCACAGCAAGGGTAGATGCAGAACGCAATGCTGGCGCAGCCGCGCGGTGCCGACGCAGGGCTTGGCTTCACGCACGAACGGTACTGACAAGAACGGTTCGACAGTCGACGTCGAGCAACGGGCAGTTCAGACATATTCCCTGGCGGAATCCGTACGGATAGGTGCCGGAGGTGGTGTAATGCGCTACTCGAGTCAAGGCAGCGTTTCCCACGTCTAATGAGACTCTGGAGTCTATCCGTAGAGCCCAGTCCTCTCTGGAACGGGCATCATGGCTGCAGTGTGACAGCTGAACGCTTTCCGAGAACGACTTAGTGACTCTGGGGCAGGCACTCAAGCTAGTTGCCTCACTTTCACCACGATGAGATGAGAGAGAGAGAGAAGTTCATTTAAGGATTTCAGTTGCAAAACAGACGTTGTTCTTGGCTTGGCTGAGGTCAAGAAATATTCCGCAAAATGTAACAAGAAGCGCGGGAACTCGAAAGTATCTGCCCAGACCACCCAGTCTTTGGATCTCGCACCGTCGCATGCAATGGGCATATACCGGGGTTCAAACTTATGCATGTCTTTGTGCGTCCGCAGTTCTGGCAGGGCCTGGGGGGCATAAGTACATCCCCATCCATATTATGCCTCGGCAGTCCACACGTCCAAGGCTCGAGGGCGTGCGGCGTGCCAGCCTACCAGGCCATGTCAGGTCACTTTTTCTCATGTATTCATTTATTTCATTTCTTCAACCAGATCGATGGGCGAGAGTTTGGGACACAGCCCATCGGTCTGCACGTGGCCCAGCCCCTGTCTTGCGGAGATCATTCAGAAATCGTTTGTCAAGGCGAAACGACGGAGAGGCGCATCCCAATGCCATTTCGTACCATATTACTCGCCCTGACCAGCCAGCACTCAAAGCAGTCTGCAGAAACCGTACATCAAGTGCGTGAGTCTTGTCTTTTCCCGAGCTCCAGCTACCTCTCAAGGTGCCGACGCTAGTGAGAACCTGGATCTTCCGATGCAGAGGCCATCATTTCCGACGAGATTGATAAGGTCACCGCTTCTTTTATGTGACTGCACTGACGACATCTTCCTAGCAAATATGTGCTGTTTTCTTTGGTTTAATATCGTATCCATCTTTTCGTCTCCGTTTTCCCTATCCAGGGTCTTTTGAGAGCCAGCGGTCAGTAGTTACAACTCGCAACTTGCAGCTGTTCGCGTGGCCTCGTCCACCCACTTCATGCCCATATTAGAGAACTTCTAGCTGATGAAGTGGCTCTACGTGGCTCTCCACTGCGGACATGGACTTCCCGCTAGGCGTTCCCAGACGGGTTGACTATCGTCCCATTCTCGGGGACGTTTCAAATTCGGCTTGTCTTTGTGTGTGTGTGTGCTCGTCTTCGCTCCGCAGCCTCCGCAAGCTGGCGTTTTCCCGACGGGGCTATCCTTTCACCACGTGGAAAATGTCATTCGATTCAACGGGGGAGCCACTGGTCGACGGCTTCTCCCCTTCCACTACTCATCAACCGGCGCAGCCCTTTCCGTCAGCCCCGGCCGCTTGCCGCCCGGCCCCGTCACCGGTAGTATCGCGGATGGATGGTAGCGCCTCGTGTTTAGCAAGGAGCTCGCCCGTTCAAACCCGTTGAGAACGTGATGGGTGTTCCCTTTCGCCAGACCGATGAAGATAGTTTGACGTCTGACCCACCACCGGTCAACAAGTTGAATGAAGGCAAAGGGGGGAACGACCAGTCGTTCTCTTTACATCCCACAGCAACCTAATTATCGCTTGGCCCTTCGAGTTCGTCTCGAGAAGTCTCGACTCTTGATAGATTTGCGGGAGAGTGATGCACTTGACTCATCATACCTGTCACCGGTTGATGCCGGCCTTGCTGAAGGCATCCATCCGTACGGGATAACAATTTGGGAGGGAAGCAATATTAGGTGACTATTTTGCCCATGTTCCATCCACCCTGGACCGGATCGACCGTGCGCTGCCTGCCAAATGCTGCAATGGAAATCTCCAACGATCCAAACCACCACCCCCTTCCCCTTCCTTCACCCTTACCCTCACTCATCCCCCTCGCAAAGCTTGAGCCCGCAGCAAGTTAACCTCATTATGCTTTTTGACTTTTTCGGCGATCTCGCCGATGCCGCAAAGAAGACGACAGCACGACGTCAGTTTGCCTGCCCCGAGAGCAAAAGAGCCATGTTAGCCAAGTGTCGGCAAGAGCTCAATGCTGCGGTCCGAGTCGGGGCCCATGGTTTTCCGCCTGCGTTGCTTCCTCGGGAACGACGATACTTTGGTGTCCTGGTCTTGGCTGGAGATGTACTCCAAAATCAATGACAGAGAGCCGCGGCTCGACATACCTGCTGCGCTGCGTTTCTCCGACGCTGTCTTCTCCGAGCGGACCCGACGTTTCTCTAAGCGCCAAATCCATACCAAGAGTTTTCTATCAGGATCGACAATGGGCAGTGCTTCACGTGAGACGTAGGTCTCAGTGTGGCCCGGGTGCGTTTTTCGCTTTGACCTGAGCATGAACTCTGTGCCTCACTGACATGACGATGCCCGCGAACTCATCTCTGCTGCACGTCAACGCTTTGATGTTATGACATATTCGTGCCTCCAACGTCGCTTCTTTGTCTTGTAATCGGTAGGCGCCAGTCTCGACAGAGGAGGTGAGGCGGGAAAAAGTCAGCTGTTCTCTCGGCATGTCGGACGAATAGCTTCTAGTCGTCGCCCGATGATGAGATCGAATGTTAGTGACTTCAAGCTACGACCGATATGTATGACCGGTGTGCCGTAAACGCCCAGAACCCGATGTCTTGTGTGATAACTTCAGTAAGCTCATATGCGAGGAAACCGTTCTTTTCCATATGTCCGAGCCAACCGGTGAAATTCAAGAAGCCTTCCAGAGTACAAGACCACTAAGCATTCAACGGCTGAGTGAAGATAGCAGGCCCTTGGGCCTATCCCCGGCCCCTGGGCAGTTTAAACTTTCGAGGGGACCAGTGGTGCGGGCGTCTTGCAAATCCTCTTGACCGCAAAGAGGACTCGATGAAGGCCCTACTCCACACCGGTGAACCTGCGTCCAGGGGTTTGTGGCCCGCTAAAGATTGTCACGAGCGTGGCCCTGTTGGGGACGCAGGTTGTGAGATTGACCGCTGGACGAGTCAGGCGAGGGAAGGCCCTTGTCCTGACCCTCTGAAGAACTTGACATCCCAGGCAGAGGTTTCTAGCTCGCTTCTAGCGCGTGGGAGGAGCGGGTTGAAGAACCAAAGACACGAAAGACCTGGTTACCTACCCTACGTTACTGATGTGTAAGGGTAGCAAAATCCTGTCCTTAATCATAATCAAACCCATCCTGTGATGCAGATATCCTGCCGGCATCACACTACTGCACAATAGACAGGGCGGGATAGTCCAAAATAGCCGACGCTGCTATCAAAGTATCGAACCAAACTTTTTGATGATTTTGAAACATGCTCCCACTGGCACGCAGGGAGGCATTTTCGCCCTCATACCGCGCTCTGCGATGGCCTCATCGGTGGCCTCCTCCTTTCCTTTTCGATAGCTCGGTGCTGATCCAGCGGTCAACTCCGGGGTGGGACTCGAAGCAGCCGATCATTCGTTCTGCTCACTTTGGGCGGCCGGAGGGCGTAACCATACAGATACACCATCATGCTACTATTTTCAAATGGGTTGCGTGTGTGACAGTGTGTCCATTCTCTCTGCCTATGGTGCCCTGCCTGAGCGTGGATTTCGCTTGATGAGTAGCGCCGTGGATCACGACCGGCGGTTCCGTCCCTCTGGTGCAGAGTTTTCTCTCTCCTCTTCTCTCAGCTGGCAGCCGGCGATGGCGCCCGTCATCTGGGTCAAGACTCGGAAGTGAGCAGGGAATCAGCGCCATTCGTCATTTCGTCCCTAAAGAATACCCATTCAATCCCCCCCTCGTAGAAACTCCACGTCAGGGTCAAATCTCGCCTGCCGCCCCGGCAGCTATATCCAGGGCAGCAAAAAGTCCCAGCAGCCTGGCTCGGCTGGCATATGTGGCTGACGCCAGTACCGTTCTATCCCAGTGCTCCGAGCCGCTAGGCCAATCAACGCGTGATCCGCTGGGCTGTCTCGGGGGTTCCCAATGGCATGGTTCCGGAATCTGATTCGTAAAAGAATTGCAGGCTCTATTTCCGATATGGGTTCTTTTTGGCCCTGGGGGTGGAATGGGAGCGGGCTCTCATCAAACACCATAGCCGGGCTCCATTCCTGTCCGGTCGCTGTACTCCGTAACGTGGAATGATCGGGGTGCGACGTTGGCTTCATCTTGTTCTTTTGCTGAGGGGGCAAAGAGGTCGAGCGAGAATGGGGCGGTGACTGCAATGGAGATTTGACGTGGCCGATCGCGATGCGGATGTGCGTCAACATATCAGTCACTCCTTGACCCGCTGGCCTCGAGATGTGCAGTGCTGTTCGATGGAACATATGCCACGGATGACTGAGGTATGCGGGAGATGCAGTCCAAACTCCACGCGCGCTAGAAACAAGTTTTCTTTCCCCTGGTCAGGCTCCTCGCGTCGCTACGCCAGCTAGGCCAGATCGTTAGAATCTATGTTCTTTTCATGGAGCTGGCCCGGGAGTTTCGACCGTTCCTCGTTCGGGCTTATCCCGACGTCCTCCGTTTAGAAGACCGTGTGTTCGGAAGCAAATAAGCAGCGAGTTTGCGACTGTACAGAGTACGGATGCTCGTACATCGTCCCACCGCGCTGTGTGATAGAAAAGACGGCTTTGTGACTCGACCGAATTGCCGTCAACTGAGTCATTGCACAGCAAGCCCAGCCGGGAAAAAAGAAACCGTGTATGCGGGTTGATTATCCGTACCTTCCCATCTCTCGCTTTCGCGCCGGCACGCTGGTTCGCCTGAACGGTTCGTCCCACCGCCCGTTGCCGTCCGCATCTGTCTGGTCTGCCACTGTGGGGAGAGCTATCTAGAAAGAGAAGAGTGTGTGTGACTCTATGATCATTAATGACACCGCCCGGCGGGAATATTGCCCCAGATGTGCCATTCTGCCGGCAGGATACATCATTCACACACCCTTGAACAGGCCGCTGAAACGCTGTCCTCGTACCGAACCTGCGAGAGAGGCGGACCTCTCCGATGTGTGCCTCGCCGCTGTCTCCGTTGATTGGTGACTTTGGTTATGCACGAATATACGTCGGGATCATATGGACCGACGCATCAAAGCTGATTGGTTTTGACCGGGTGCATTGCACCGAGATCGTCGTTTCGATCCTGTCGGTACCCAGGCGATGCAGACTGCAGCTTGCTGAAGAATGACAAGGGCTTAAGGGGTGGGTAAGGTAGGAGTACGAATCCTACCGTCCTCTGGCCTAGACTTTGAGGCCTTGACCGGTGATGCAGCAACGAGACCTCGTTAGACTTCTAACATGCCATGATATACCACTATCGGGCTCCGAGTATTGTCGAGGGTGTGCTTAAGGTCGCCCCAAAGACTAAGGGAAATATATTCCTGTTCTAGATCGTTGAGGGATGCAGCCGCCCCGGCACGGCACAACTTCTCGGGTATCTCTACGTCTCCTCGACCAAGTTCCTGTGATTGAAGCATTCGCGCACCACCCCGTTTGTGATCCACGGCAGTCGAACGGCACTCATTGTCTTCTCGCCAGGTTTCTCCACCGTATCCCTCGGCTGAAGGATCGACCCACGCTGCCTTACGTTCGGGTCGCAGCTCCATTCAAGGCAATTACAGCAATGATAGGCGGTATCTACACCACACTAGAGCAAGTCTACAACATGCGGGCAACACGCCTCCGCTTGCTAAGACTTTGGTGTAGCTCAAAGTCCCTGAAGATCTGTCAGCTCCACAGCCAGATAGATGGGGGCCCGAAGCTTGAAAATGGAGTAGTGATGCCCAACGTCTTTGGGCTGAGGAGACGTGAATCAGAAAGCTGGGGACGGCGAGATTGAAAGACCCATCTTTGAGGCGAATTCCCTATGTCTGATTGCAAGAGCAAGACGGGGTTTCTGGAATCATGGGCATAAGATGGAATTCTCCTATTCTGTGGAGGCTATGCTGTTTGACATGTTCCATCTTTGTCTGAAGATCGGGTCCAGGGTTGGGTAGCTCTCACAGCCTAAGCTCTTAAATGTGCATGCGATATAAGTTGGACTTTGTAATAATCTTTGTGCATATGCCGTATCTTGCATTCGACCTTATATCAGATGAAGCGAAAAGGTTGAGTTCGGCCCCTCATCGACCTGACAGGTGACTGTTGGAGAGGTTGAGCTGCGATGTCTCCAGGCCGATGCCTAGGCCGCCGTTTTCTGATTCGTCGCGACTCGTGTAAAGTCTTGTCCGATTAAGAGATGATTACTCCGTACAGACAGATCGAGACATCTGAGAAGTTAGCTGGCTTTACTCGGTCTCGTGTGTATTGTGTCATCTGGATCGTGAGTTTGGGTTTTGCAAAAAGGGGCTCCCGGTGCGCTCGCCGAACCGGCGAGGACGCCGACATGAACCAAACGAGATGACAATCACAAGACCTGTCCCAACTGAACAAGGAACCTAAAGTCCGGGATACCTAATTTGTTAATACGATGGTGTGCAATAGAATCAACCATTGCAACCCTCCCGCCGGAAGCAAATATCGGCAGTATTCTAAGCCTCATTTATCGGCCTCAACTCCGGCGGACTTTCAGCCATTTTCAAGCCCCGTTCATCCTGGCTTCGATGTTCTCATCCCAGACGATTCAGTGCATGCCGATAAAGAGTTTGGTGTCACGACACACCATATTCAGTAACCGTTATCTCTAGACTTAGGAGAAGGTCTGTTTGAGAATTGACCGTTGGAAACCAACTCCGAGGATTCGTCAGAATATATGCAGCACTCGGCCGCGAATTTCAGGTTCATGAGATTCAGTGCGAGGCCTGTCGTGTCCTCAACCAGATGGAGAGCATATCGCTCTTCGCATCTAGTCCCATGTCGAGCTTTCCAGAGCGTCTCGTCTGGCAACCGTTCGCTTGAATAAGCCCATTGTGAAGCCCCGCAAAGACAGACGTGCAGAAACTCAATACCAGAGACAGCGCTAGAGAGAAAGACGTAGGACAGTCAGACGCGGGTCTCGACGAAATGGATACATTTTTGGTTAAGACCTCAAGACTGCACAACATCGGCCGAGCCCTTCTGTCTAGCTCCCGTTGGCAGATCTTCTAAGCCGGTTGAATCTTAATCTCACAGCCGCCGGACACGAAAGGCCAAACATGAGAGGGCATAAGTCAACTGTGTTTCTGTCTTCCCCCTCATTCAGAATGAGCCATCTTGACTAGAGCTACGAAACTTCTCGACGCCGAAGTCCACTCCGAGTATGACCAGGCATTCGGTGTCAATGCTCATGTAAAGCTAGGCGATCCTTTACGGATGCTATCAAGCCATTTCATCCAGTCTAGATATTCGTTCATTGGACGAAGTCCTCTTGCACGTTCCTCGTTGGCTCGGGATTCTTACAGCGACAGTGTAACAAACGCCTTGCTCGAGAACTCGCTCTCGACGTGATGAAGACAATGCGCCCAATAACCCCGAGACTGGGAGCCACATGCCGCGGAATAATGACCGTTAATACCAGGCAAAGTTGATTCTGTTCGAAGAGTAGGTGCAAGCCGAAGCCAAAGTCCGTAGTTATGGTCAGGGCAAACAGTGCATATTATTGTGATGGACCTTTGAACGAGACACTGGTGGAGATAAATCATGCCTTGAGGGGTCTAAGCATGATACCAGCCTTTCTTTCTCCCAGATCAGCGATATGCTAGACAATTGGCATCACCGTAGTCTGTTAGCTTGTGTCACAAAGACTCACATCGGCCTAAATAGCTGGAAAGTGCTTCATAGTTCTTCCTATAGGGCTTTTTCATGCACGCAATCGGCAAAACCTATTCTTCATCTTGTTTACACGGACGCCTTAAGGTTCTACGCGGCCTATGACGCTCTCGTAACTAAACTCGGCAATGCGTTATTGTTCCGCTAAAGGTTGTTGTTTTCCTAACAAAACCCCAGTTGAATATAGATTACTGGCATGCAGAAGTCGATCGAATTATCTTGGCTCCGTGAATACGAGGCTACCAAGACTCGATGACTGCCATCATGCTGCAACCCTATCGTTCCTCGTCGTTTACCTAGCCTCACCCACTCGCTGATGAAACCCGCCCAACAAATCTAGTTCATGCGCTATCATCAGCATTTGGTTGATCTGTTTCAATTCGTAACAGAGTTTCACCGACTTTGATTCACTGCAGGAGAATAAAGGGCGTGATTGACGAGCCTAGATACCTGGCCTGGGTACATATACGTAGTGCTGCCGATCCTTGACATGTAGACCGTAATCTAAGATGCGGGTGGACTATGGCCGGTGAACGGAACATGTAAGGCATTTGTAGGGCGCAGTGAGTTGATCCCTAGTTTTGGCTTTGTCTACAGAGCTGAGAAGCAACTGCGAGAAACTCTCTCGATCATTACGTAGCTTTTTCTTCCCACGATCGGGTTCTGGTTTTTTGATCCATAGCCAACGCAGCTTTGACATGGCCCCATCTACCAGAAACGGCCATAACTTGAGCAGCATGTTCCTCACTTAGAGTTTGGACAGCCTCTTAAACATATACATGGCTCCGTTGAGAGGGTTGTGGTAGTAAGGGGATGTTTCTTTGAATCCCTCCGAAGCATACAGTCCAATTGCAGCTTGCATCTTGGTCATGGTGTCGAGAAGAGCCTCGTCGTAACCTTGCTCCTCCGCGCGCCGCAGTACCTCACAGACCAGAAGTCTGGCCACTTGCTTGCCTCTCGCCTCCGGATAAACGAACAGTCTTTTGACTTCGCAGTATCGAGCGTCGAGTCGGCGGTCCAGGAGATAACGTGACTCGAGATGCAGAGGTCGCATCGCAATGCACCCAAGGATGTTTCTGCTTGTCGAGTCTACGGCAAGAAGTAGTGCGCCGGATGGAGGTGAGTATTTTCCAGGTAGATCTTTGAGCTCTTCGGCATAATTTTGGAAAGAGATATCTTCGTCCAGCCATTCTGTGTACGCTTCAAAGCATTTCCTGGCGGCAGTCATATCAGTTGCGCCTGTCGCTTGTCGAACAATAACCGGCGTCGGTACATCTTGTATGGCAGGATTCCGCATTATGGCTGGAGGATCTGGCATCTTTTGGTAGTGAAAGGCACACAGTGTTCACTGATGACAGGTGTTGACCTTAGCATCAAGGATTCAAAGGGTTTGGCGACCCTTTTGTCCTCTCATAGCAGGCTTATCTTAACGATTGCTATTGCGCAAAGACGACCAAACGGTAGTGGGCCGGGGCATATGCATTGCCGATGTGAACCGCTAGAATAATCTAGACAGCTCTGGCATTGGCTGACGGCCCATGTTACATGAAAGCGGAATGCTTCTTGGTCTATGCGGAACGTACATGTACGCTGACGACTCTAGTCCGACATCGGTCCTCCGGGCAGGAAATCGGCTAATACTTCCCAAGCGCTGCGGCTCATCTACGCAATGCGCCCTTGTTGTCGATCCAATTCTAGGATTGAATCAACTGGAAATTTCTTGCAAACATAACGGATGTAGTGATTTTAGAGACAATTGTAACTCAAACACAACGCAATATTGCGAGGCGAGCGAAACAATCGTGGAGGCTATCAAGTGTGCTGTGTGGAACAAGACATTCCGGTACCCAGGTTATAGACATCATCGTCATTACGATAAATGATAAGCGGGTTGAGCGCATGTTACGACAAGAATCTTGGCTAGCTACTTTTAGGTATCTTCGATGGCCATGATTTTATTAGCTACTCTAAAGCTGCCTGCGAGCCACTAGTCCCCACGATATTCGCTCCCGTCTCGCCACCCATGATATGTATGTAAGCTACATTGGTTTGCAGCCATGTTTGTACGAACTTCCAGATAGTGGAAAGGGCACTTACTTATGGATTGTACCATATTGTCCATAGATTTCTGTGGAACAGGCGTCGGACTTGGAAGTTTTTCAGCCAGCTGTTTTCCATCTCTCAGAGGTCAGATGATCCGAAGACGGAATAACATCTTTCTTGAGCTTCTTTCAGCGACATCATGATGGAAAGTTTTCCACTTCCGAATGAACCTTGGAAACTCTATTAAACGAATTTACATTTTCCCAAATGCTTGAGGGCTAATCCTTCTTGTGTTTCTATATGGATAACGCGCCTATCAGGCAGCAAAGTCTGGTGAATGGGTAAGTAGACTTGACAACTACCTTATGTGATAATCTGATCAGATTTGAATCACTTGACATATCATTTAGGTCCAAATAATAAAAGATTGCAATTCTAGATGTGGTGCCTTCTTCATGATACCTTTATCACTGTAAGACCTTGCTCGAACCGTTAATGTTCTTAGAAGGGTCCTACCTACCCCTTTCGGCTTCAACACAACCGAAAGGTCGGCTCTGCTGACGTGTGTACTAACAGCACTGTCCCGCAAGACCAAGTTCAAAATTCAACTCAGTAGTTGAAGAGAGCGGTAATATGTAATTTGATTTCCGAGGTGGTCTGAGGCCGCTTCGCTCTACGGCCTAGCCAGTACCACAGCCGGTTCGACATGTGGAACAAACAATTTGGCCTCAAAATAGACCCAGGGAGGACGGCAAAGGCCACGATTCAAGTATTAGGTACATCAATATTATTAATGAGATCTTCATGAGCTCCGGCCGAAACGTTCGGACGTCGGTAGAATGAATGTGATGGAGATGTAAAGACGGAGCCCAGAGCCACCCGGTCGGCTGTGAGACAGTACCGAGATCTACGTTATGTTGTTGATAGCGCCCGCGTCTCGGGCCCGGCCGAGCTGGGAGTAAAACAATTTCCACTTAGTATTCCACCTACTCTAGGATGACTTTGGCCTTAAGCCCTCCAAGGCGGCGGAGAGATCACTCAAAACCTTCATAGACTTAATGCTACCTCACATTAGGCTTCTAAAAATACTTCAAAAACATACAAGAAGCAAACAACTCGTGAAAGAAAGAGGCGTCTTCCGTGAGCCTTCTACGTCAGTTGATGCCGTTGAGGGTGCTGGTGAACATCCGTACCGTACGGAGCGGAGGATCCATTGACCTCCGGAAGGCCGACGGACTTTTCGCTTGCGGTGCCGGCGTCCCGGATGACACACAAACTTGCTGCAACCCGCTCCGCACGGCTTACGCAGTCCGGTTAGTGTCTCTCAGGCTAGCCAGTCAAGCCAGTACCGCCCGCCGCCCATTCAGCCCTACACGAAAGCTTGTCGCGCGGGAAAGAAAGCTTGAGGCCATTTTTTTGCCACCGCGACGCGAGATGAACTCGTTAGTCTGGGGCCCGTTAGATGGGAGGCATGGTCATCGGCCGCGCGCGGCTTACTTTTTAATGCCGAGCGCGGCGCAGCGAGACGAAACGAGACGAGGGGTGGTTTAGGCTTGCTTACTACGCAAAAGACTGCATGCTCAGCGTCTCGCAGTGGCGCCGCCACTAAGTGTTTAAGTGTGTAAGACGGGTACTTGAGTAGGACTATGTATGTCGAGGTAACTTGCCGGCCCTGGAATGTTGAACGATGCGGTTGGTTACAATGTTTGTCTGGCTTTCTTTGTTTAATTGTCGAACAGTATATAACTGTCTCGGTCCCAGACATCGTCTCAACTTTTCTAAACCCTCAAGTCAGTATTTAAGCAGCGCATTACCAACTTTGTCTTCTTCATCAAACAATTTCAGAGGTCAAGCCCATCAATCACACCCATACACAATGCACGCAGCCCTCGTCAACACCTGGGGCTCACCCCCGACCTACACAACCGTCCCGGACCTCCCAGAACCATCCCCAACACAAATCCGCTTCCGCGTCCTCGCAACAGGCGTTCACCGCCTCGTTCTCTCCCGCGCCTCGGGCAAACACTACACCGCTTCCACACTTCCTCACCTCCCCGGTGCAGACGGCGTAGGCGAGGACCCGACCACCGGTCAACGCTACTTCTTCGCCGCCCTCGCGACAGGCACCTTTGCGGAATTCGTCAACGTTGACCGAGCCGCTGTATCACCGCTCCCAGAGGGCGCGGACGCTGCTGTCGTCGCTGCTTACATGAATCCCGTCATGAGTAGCTGGATGGCGCTGTCTGCGCGCGCGGCACCGCAGCAGAAAGGCTTCTCTGTCGCGATCTTGGGTGTGACAAGTGCTAGCGGGCGCGTGGCTGTTGATGTTGCTCGTGCCAAGGGTGCCGGTCGGATTGTCGGTATCGCGAGGAATGCTACTGCCATGGAGGAGATCCCGATCGACGAGCGCATCATTCTCAATGGTGAGGAGACGGACTGGTCAAAGCTGGGCGAAGTGGATGTTGTACTGGATTACGTCTATGGAAGCCCTGTGGTGGAACTGCTCAAGGCCTTGCCCAAGTCGGAGAGGGAGGTGCAGTATGTACACATTGGCTCCGTGTCTGGTGATGGGGATATTACTCTCCCTGGAGCCATCTTGCGAGGGAAGAGGGTCGCGCTCCGTGGTGCTGGACCGGGCAGCTGGCTCATGAGGGAGTATGCGAGCGAGCTTGGTGGAATGGTTGGTGTGACCGCTGCTTTGAAGGGCAAGGAAGTCAGGGTGATTGCAATGAAGGATGTTGAGAAGGGATGGAGCGAGGCGGGACTAGGCAAGACACGTGTTGTTTTCGTGAGCGATGATCTTGTGAAGTCGTCTTGATCCTTGATGGACTATGAGCACCGAGATGGAGTTTAAGATACCTTATTTAGATTGTCAAAGTTGAAATCTCTATGTCAGCCAGAATATTCAACACGCGTCACAGATTTGGGCAATTCTCATCGCATTCGGTGCAGCTTAGATTCACTATCTACACAAGTACCTTCTCCGTCAGCTACACAAAGCCAAGCCCAATCATGCTGCGTCTTTCGTCAGAACACGAGCACGTCACACCGTGGAAGGGGACAACTCACAAGTAAACCACGGCGAACCTACAGCCGCCGCAACAGCCTGCGCCACAAGCTTCTGGATCTGCACGCCAGGGTGGTAGTCGTTGAACCACAGGCAACTAACGCCATCAGCATTGTAGCACGTGGCGTCGGGAGCGCCGTAGGCGGTCGGGTTATTAATGGCCTTGTCGAACGCGGGAGTGGTATCGACGACCCAGGATGTGATGCCCGAGTTCTTGGCCTTGAAGGCGGCGAGGTTGCTGGTGATAAGGTCGTTGTACTGCTTGATGGCAGCGGCGAGCTGGGCGTTGGAGTCGGCGCCGTTGGCGAGCATAAGGGGAGTCTTTTGGGTTGCTGTGCAGATGAGGTTGTTAGTTTGATATGTGGTCTCTGCGAGTGGTGCTTCGTATGACCAGCCATGTCGGACTTTCTGATCATCCTTCCAAATGGAGGGGACAGGAAAACGGGAAAAAGCTCACGCGGAACACCAAGCAACACAAACTTTCTAACCCCAGCATCATACAAGATCTGCAACTGATCAAAATACCTTCCCAAAACCTGAACCAACAATGTCTCCCGATTCGAAAGCCAAAACGCGTTTCCCACATCGTTGACACCCATCCACACGCCCACCAAGGTATTATCCGCCGTCCAAGGCGCCCAGCTCGGCTTGGACGCCAGACTGCGCGAGAACTCAGCCACCTGGTCGATGAAGCTGAGCACTGTGGTGGCGTAGGGCGCGATGAGGCTCGCGTCCGTGGTGGCGCCGCCGTAGGCTAGGTTGTAGGAGTAGGTCAGGGAAGCGTTGAACTGGGTGACCATGAAGCCGACCCAGTCGAGGCCGCCTGAGGCGGTCCAGCCGGGCAGGTCTGGGTTGCCGAGGGGGTTTTGGGGGTTGGGTTTTGTGGAGTTGATGTTGAAGCCAGTCTGGGAGTAGGAGTCTCCGCTGTTTGTCTTGGTGAGCTTCGTTTCTCTTGCTGTGGAGTATGTATGCGGTGTGACTTACAAGGTGATGAAGTACTTTGGCCCCGAAGGAGACGGGACGGAGGTGGCCGTTGACGCCGGGGCGCGGGAGGAAGAGGTGGTGCGGACGGAGGTGGTGGTTGTCACGGCGCGGGTGGTCGAGGCCGGGACGCTGGTGGCTTTGGTAGAGGAAACGGCCGGCGCCGTCCCGGGAACACATTGGTCTACAGCCAGTCAACCCTAGGTGTCCAACATTCTCTCCTCTCCCAACGCGGAATTTACTCACAATACCAAGCATTCTGGGAGGAGCAATATGCTCCCGAAGCGCAGCTAGTCGAGCCTGTCCATCCTGTGCCGCCACACTGTCCCCAGACGGGAGCTTGTGCGTTGGCGGTGAGGGCCAAGCCGGCGGCGACGAGGACGGATGCCGTGATGCGAGCCATTGTCGTTGTGGATTGTGATTCCAGAGGGAACAGACCAACCTAGCAATTTCAAAGACCCAAGGGATGGGCAACAAGGCAGGTCGTCTTTATATAGACGCGAAATTCACTTCTTCTCTCTTGGCTGCTACATCACCCCATCCCGCTTTCAATATCTCTAGTGGGAACCTCCATCCGTGAACCCAATCCTAACCGGGAAGTTGATCGAGCGATGCTTCCGAAGCCACGAGCTCTCAAAGACTCGTCTGAGCCCGAGGGGGTTCCCTACAGTCATTGGCGGGAAAAGGATCGACAGTATCTGGGGGACCCCTTCCCTCTGTCCCCGTTCGTGCGGAGATTCATCTCGTGCCTGGGAAGAAACGGCAAGCTCGCAGGACCCAGGTCCGCGGTTCGCTTTGGTAAACAACCAGACCATACGAGCAAACTGCCAAACATTGAAAGAAGGAGGGGGGGGGAAAGCTTGAGAAGCACACCTTGACAAGCGTGACAAGATGAAAGTGGATCATGGTGGGCCGGCAGGCCGGGTGGTAGCGTGGTTGTTGATGCGGGGACGCGGAGGGAGGGCATCCCCGACCCCAAAGAGGCAACGGGCGGGATCCACATTGGATGTCACGGCCGGATGAGCGGGATCTTCTAGGAAGTTGGGGTTTGGACGGTCGTCTTGTCAGGTGTCTAGCCCGAATGGTTATATTGCAATATGTGGGTTTGGAAAGCTTAAGAGTTTGGGGGATGAAATGTTTTGATTCTTGATTCACCTTGGTGGGCTATTCCCGGTCCGTTTCCAAACATTCAATACCCGATCATCTATGGATACTCTGTGAAGAACGCCTCGTGTAGAATAGGTAGACTTCATGTATGAGAAAAACTCATCACGACTTCAAGATGGGGGAACGCCAAGGTCAAGAACATAAGTCTTTCGAGTGACTCTAACTGACAGCTATGGATAGTCGTAGGGACAGTGGTATATCTCAAAAACCAAATAACCAAACCAAGCATGAAGCAAAAACAAACGGCTTGACGTGGCAAGTCACCGACCGAAAATCCAGTAGATCCCAACCCCAAAGTTTTTTTCCCATCCAATGTCGAGAAAGCCTTCCTTCCCGCCCAATACACCAAATCATACAAACAAGTACAAAAAGATATCATGGCTAAAACAGACTTGACGAAGGAACACAGGATTTTTCCCCAACCGCGTCATCAAATTCATCCATCCACCGACACCCAAGCTGAAATGCAAAAAAGAAAAATGCAAAAAGGCATACGTAAATGCAGCGCAGACATGATGGTACATAACATATGCTCAGAGGAGGTATCGTAAGAAGATTTTACAGCCCTTCTTGGTTCCCCTCTCACTCTCGGGCCTAGCCCGTAGAGTATAGTATCGGCATTTTATGCCTTATTCTTCTCCTTGATGTAGCCGTCGGCAACCTCAAGACACACTAGGAACGAAAAGTCAGTCAAAGTCCGGAGAAGCAAAGGGGAAGAGAAAAAACTCACGCTTTGCAACACTCGCGCTGCCCAGGATCTTCATTACAGAAACATCCCGCTCAATCACCTTCCAAAACCATCCCCTCACCTCCACAGCAACAAGCGAGTCCATACCCAGCTCGCCTACGCTGTGCTCCCCCTTGACGCTGCCCTCGCCCTGTCCGAGTACGACCTCGAGGTACCGCGCAAAGCCCTCGGTTAGTACGGCCGCAACTTCTTCGGCACCGCCCTCGACGGCCTTGATCTTCTCCTTGAGACTCTGCTTGCCCTGGCCCTCACCCTCGGCGCCCTCATCATCCTCTTCAAAGGTGAAGTGCGAGAAGCGCGGGTCAATCTGCCAGTGCAGCTTATCCTCGCGGTTGGCGTTGTACCGGCTGAGACCAGTCGTAATGTCGTAGATCTGGCCGTCGAGGGGGCGGCCCGCGACGATGGCCTCGAGGAACATGTGGTGGATGTCGCGCTCCGAGATGGGCGGGTAGCCATCCTTCTCTAGGAACGCGTAGATGTCAGTGCGCTCGCGATGGAGGAGACCGAGGCCGTAGATAACACCAATATTGAGGACTGAGCCAGCCAGGCCGCGGATGCGACGGTTGGCGGCGAGGCCGTTCATGTACATATTGGCTGCCGCGTAGTTGGATTGTCCCCCGTGGCCACCAGGCGCCGCGAACGACGAAGTCATGATGAAGAACTCCATGTCAGCCTCGCAGAAGATCTCATCAAGGTTGCTTGAGCCAACAGTCTTAGGACGCATAACCCTGTTCCAGGTCTCGACATCCATCTGCGCGAACACGCGATCGTCGAGAACCATGGCGCCATTGATGACACCAGCAACAGGCGGCATCTCCTGCGCCAGCCTTTGCTTGAACGCCCGCACGCTCTCGATGCTGGTGACATCGAGCCTCTCGATGCGTACCTCGCACCCCTTGGCGCTAAGGTCGTCGATCCACTGAGGCTGCATATTGGGGTTGCGGCTGGCGAGGACGATGTGGCGCGCGCCGTGCTCGAAGAAGAGGTTGCACAGACTCTGACCCATGTCGCGTGTCAAGCCGACGAGGACGTAGGTCTTGTACGGGCGGAGGAGTTGAGTGCCAAAGAGGGGCTTGGCAATGTGCTGCACCTCGCGCTCAGCGCGCCAGTCGAGGATCTGGAAGGGCTCGCTGCCTCCGGTGTGGTCGAGGAGCTGAGGGACGGAGATGGATTCCAGAGCCGGGAAACCGATGCGGCTGTTCATGCTTCTGACATTGGTGATTGCCTTACCGATGGCTGTCTCCCAGAGATGCTCAATGTCCATAGAGTCACCGAGGGCGACAACGTGCTCGGAAGTGAGAAGAGAGAAGCGAGAGTGGTACTCGCAGTTCTCGGGAAGGCAGTCAAGGATGGTCTCGGAGAGTTCGCTGCCCTCGGGCAGGAAGTCAATGACGGAAGCACCATGAGCAGGGAAGAGTGCCTTGAGCTCGCGGTTGCTGGCGTAAGGGTGAATATAGCGTTGATCAAAGGACTTGCGCTTTGATCCGTTTGTGGTGCAAGCAATGACACTCGCACCCTTTGCCTCAAAGACCTCTTTCATGCACTCCAAGAGAGCGGCATCGGGCTCTAGGAGAAGCACAGTTTGCTCCATCATGTCTTCGGCGACGGACAAGGCCACGAGATATCTCAGGACGAGACCCAGGAGGAGCTTGGGCTCAATGTTGCTACTGCTGAGCTGGAAGACGCAAGAGTTGGGAACGGTGACGTAGGACGAGTTCGACTTGGTCATGGCAAGGCACAGCTCGCCTGATGTGACCTCCTTGCCAATGCAAACATGAGAGGCGTACTTGAGTCCAAAGTTGATGACTTCGACTGAGCTATACTTGACTTGGATGACGCTCTGGTCGGGAATTGCCACGGCGTCATCAATGTCGGTCTCCTCGACGATGTTGGCAGTGTAGACGGCAGAGCCATCGCCAGACTGTGTAGAGACAACCTCGACGCATTGCTTCAGAGTGTTGACCTCGTCAGCCACAAGGCGGCGAGGGCAGTTGACACGGTCATTACCTTCCTTCCAGGGAAGAAGACGAGGGATGAGCCTCTTGCCATGCTCCATGAAGATCTCATTCTCGTGAGACCACAGCAACTTGCCATCCTGAGCAGCGCTCCGCAGCGTCTTCATGCTGAGACGGAGGAAGGTCTCAGCGACGAGGTCGCTCGAGTCCCGACGGGAGTCGAGGTCGAGCATCTGCAGCTTCAGGCTGGGGATCTCAGCAAGCATGGAGCGACAGAAGCCGAAAGTGGCCGCGTGCTCAGGGTTGCCAGCGCGCGAGTTCATGGTGACCCAGAGGACAACCTTCTCAGGCGCCATCAGGGCACGGAATAGATCAAGACGCTCGGGCGTCATGGAACTCATTATGGGCTCATCCAAATCCGCAAGGAAGATGACGGAGCTGATCTCGTTAAAGATGGCAGGCTGAAGAGAGTCCAAGTCGGCGATGATGTCGATGCTGCTGCACAACGAGTCCAGCTTCTGATGAACCTCGGCAGACAGGTCGGCCGTGTTCTCCTGGGCACCGATGATGAGGGTGTGGCCCATAACCTTGGGCACGGAGCTGTTGAGGGGGTTGAGAGCAGCCTGCTTGATGTCCGACTCGGCCTGTCTGACGATGAGGGAGAAGTCAGGAGCGAAGAATTGCTCGGCGTTCTTAGAGACACGCGCAAAGCCGCACTCGTCGAGAAGGTCAGGCCACTCGGGAGGAGTAAGCGGCAGATCAGCCTGCCTCCTCACGCCAAAGGCGCGACGAAGTCTGTCACGAAGAGGGCTCATCGACTCGTGGATGAGGATGAGAAAACCACCAGGCTTCATGAGGCTCTGGACCTGCTTGAGCTTGGAACGCTGCTCAGCACCCTTGACAATCGAGGTTGTCAGAACGACCATGTCAAACGGCTGGAGAGATGAGTTGTCTTCGTTGTCAAGGATTTTGGTGTGCTCGGTATCAATCTTCTTCTTGATCGCGTCGGATGAGAATCTTGCCATCAGGTCCGGCTCAGTCTCGTTGCCCAACGTGTAGGAAACGAATGAGCCCTTGAAGCCGTCAATGACGTGCTTTGTGAGCGCGGTCTCGGGGTCAGTCAAACCAAGCACTCGCATGCGAGGGTATCGGTGAGCGAGCTGGGAGACGACACGGCTGACATGGGAGCGGAAGCGATGAAGCTGCTTGGCTTCCTGGATGATGGTCGAGAGCATCGCAGGGAGCACATCGGGGATGTTCTCACCAAGCAGCCGGATGAAGCTGAGGGCGTGCTGGAAGGGAGACTGCAGGATGTAGGCGTCTAGTGTCTCGGCAGTGTCCTGTTGCCAAGGGCTGAGAGTAGCCTCGGACGGTCTAGCCTTGGGAGGCGACATGGGAGTGGCCGGCGGGGTGAAGAAGTTGGGCGACGACGAGAGATCCTTGAGCGAGTCATCGTGGATGTAGAAGCGCGCGACTCTCTCGCAGGCCTCGAGCAGGATGCGCTCGGTAGCAACGTCCTCTTGGCTAAGGTCGGCAGCAATGATCTCGTGCTCAGGATCCAGATCACACACGGTCGTGAGATAGAGCTCCTTATCGTCCTCGGGCTTGGAGTTGGCAAAGGAAGCGACCATGAGACCCTCAACCTGGATCTCCATTTCGCCGTCGGGGTTGTAGATGCTCATGTCACCAACAAACTTTGTCGTCGCGGTCTTAGTGCGAGGAATCTCCTGAGTAATGACAGAGTCGACAACTAGCGATGCATTGTCTGCAGGCTTACCATCGCAAAGCGCGAGGTTGAAGCGAATCTTCTCAATGCTCCTGGGGAGGAAAGAAGTCCAGAGAGACTTGTCACCGGGCGAAGCCACAGCGGCAAAGACGGAGTGGAAGCAGCTGTCCAGGGTGGCAGGGCTGACGCCGAGTCCGGTAGTATCGGTGTTGTGGAACTTCTGGAGCGTAGCCGAGCAGAAGTTGTATCTGCGATCAATGCTTTGCAGAGCGCGGAAGGGGCCAGTGTAATCCAAGCCGATGTCCAACATCATCTGATAGAAGGAGTCGGTGTCGGCAGGAAGAGTTTCAGCCATCGAGGGATCGCGTGTGGGGAGGGCATCTTCTGATGGCTCGCCGAGGTAGATGCGAAGGTTACCAGTGAAGTTCTTCTGCATAGGAGTGACACCATCAGCGTAGCATGATGTGATGGTGAAGACACCCTCGATAATCTTGCCAGCCAAGCGGCCCTTGGTGGAAGGAGGCGCGATGCTCAATGACACCAAGATTTCGACACCGTAGGTGTTTGCCTCCAGGGAGATACCGCTCATGAACTCAAGATCCGTGAGCTCAACAACCGAAGCCTCACGGCCATTGAGAACAGCCTTTGCAGCATCCAGTGCAAGCACGCAGTAGGCAGAGGCAGGAAGCAGAGCCTGGCCCTGGAACTTGTGGTGCTGGATCCAAGGGACAGTCTCAAGCTTAAGGATGTTGCGCCATCTCAGCTCAAACTCCGTGTCATCGCGAGTGCGGACACCGAGAAGCTCATGAGGTCCCTTCTCGCGGAACTGATACTGGTGGGCGATGCGAGACTCGCGGAAATGCATTTGGCTGTGGTCCCAGGGATAGGAAGGCAGCTCGATTCTCGAAGACGAGAGACCAGGCTGAGAAGACTGTGCGACGAGGAGTTTCCAGTCGATGGCATCGGTGCCAAAGTAGTTCCAAGTAAAGCCCAGGAACTCGGCAAAGGCGTGTCTGTCGTCTTTCTTGCGGTCAAGTAGGCCGGCATACGACAGAGTGCCACCAGTGGCAGCTTTGACGGTCTGCTGGACGGGACCCTTGAGCGCGGGGTGAGGACCGACCTCGACGGCACTGGCAAAGGGACCCTGGGAGCTGAGAGCAAGATCAATGGCCTCGTAGAAGGAGACGGCCTTGACCATGTTGTCCTTCCAGTAAGGGCCCTTGAGCTCCTCGATGCTTGGCTCTGTGCCATCAGCATACACACTGGAGATCCAGACGGTCGAGTTGCGCTGTCTCGGCTCAATGCCGCAACCAGCCAAGTCTTCCATGTACTGAGCCGCCGGTCTCTCCATGTGAGCAGAGTGGTAAGCAGTGTCGACGACGAGAAGACGAGCGAACTTCTTCTCCTCAGTCAACTCAACCTGAAGCGCCTTGACCGCGTCCACGTCTCCAGAGAGAGTAACACTGGTCGGCGCATTGCTGGCAGCGACCCAGATACGACCCTTGATGTCGTCCCGGACGCAGAGAGCCGACGCCTCAGTGCGGGTCATACCGACAGCCATCATCATGCCCTTCTGGCCATCCTTGCCGCCGGCAAGGTGAGCAGACATACCCCTGTAGTAGGAGATGAGCATGGCATCGCGAGCGCTAAGCACACCGGCGGCATAGGCAGCACTGATCTCGCCGGATGAGTGGCCGACAACGGTGTGGAAGGAGACATTGATGCTGCCAAGTAGGTCGATAAGAGCAATCTGCACCGCAGTGCAAAGGGGCTGAGAGAGTGCGGCAATGTTAATGCGGGAGGCATCCTCCTGGTGGATGAGCTCCTCAATGAGGGACCACGTGGGCGGGTGGGGGCAAGACTTGAGAACCTTCTCGAGGTTCTCAATGGTGTTCCTGTAGACGCTGCTGGAGTGGAAGAGCTTACGGCCCATTCCGGACCACTGCGCTCCCTGACCAGTGAAGATACCGAGAATCTTGACTTCGCCGCCGTCGAGCTTGGCGCGAACACCAAGCTCAGGGTTGGAAGAAGACCCGGCTTTGGAGAGAAGGTTGTCGAGGGCGGCAATGACTCCATCGCGGGAGTCCGCACTGATGGCGGTGCGGTAGGTCAGGGCCGAACGATGGGCGTACAGGTTGTAAGCGACCTCGTCGGCCGACTTGTCAGTCGACGCCATGAAGTCACGAAGGGCCTGGGCCACAGCAACAAGAGACTTCTGTGACTTGGCAGAGATGACTAGAGGAAGGCCGACAGCGGGAGCTTCGGCGGCGTCATAGGGTGCGGTGGTGAGCGACGAGACTGGTGCCTCCAGTGCTGGAGCGAAGTGCTTCGCGACTTCATCGTGGATGCTAGGCTCGTACTTCTCGAGGATGGCATGGGAGTTGGTGCCGCCGAAGCCGAAAGAGTTGACGCTTCCTCGGAGGGGCTGGCCAGTCGGGGCCTGGGGCCAAGGGACGACATCGACAGGGATTCGGAGGTGTCCGTAGAACGGCTTCACGCTAGGGTTGAGGGTGTTGAGATGCAGGTTGGGTGGAATGCAGTTGTTGATCATGGAGTGGGCCACCTTAAGTAGGCCAGCTAGACCCGCGGCGCCTTCCGTGTGGCCGATGACCGTCTTGATGGATCCGACTACAAGCTTCGTATCGTCACTCTCGGCAGTAGTCTTGGCCTCGTTGCCGAAGAATGCCGTTGAAATGGCCTCGGCCTCCCTGGGATCTCCGGCCTGGGTGCCAGTTCCGTGAGCTTCGAAGTATTGGGGTCTATCACTGGGATTCTGTGAGTCCAGACCGGTTCTACGGTACGTGTCCCGAATCAACTCGGCTTGGGCGAGGGGGCTAGGCATGGTGATACCCTGAGTGCGTCCGTCCGAGTTCACACCAGTCTCTCTCACGATGCTGATGATGGAGTCGCCGTCTCTCAAAGCCCGAGACAGTGGCTTGATGAACAGAGCCGCAAAGCCTTCACCGCGGGCGTATCCGTCTGCACTCACATCCCACATCTTTGATGTGCCTGTAGGGCTGAGCATATGCAGACTGGCCTCGCTGATGAATTGCTCGGGGGTGATCATCAAGTTAGCACCGGCGACACAGGCCATCTCGCACTCACCGGACCGGAGACTCAAGACGGCCTGGTGAAGAGCGACGAGACTTGATGAGCATGCTGTATCAATGGTCATCGAGGGACCACGGAAGTTGAAGAAATATGAGATTCGGTTAGAGAGAATAGCCCGTGAGTTGCCTGTTGCGAAGTATTGATTCGATGTAATGTCGTCTCTTTGGCATAATGAGTCGTAGTCTGCTGTCATGAGCCCTGCGTATACGGCAACCTTCTTGCCAGCGTATTTCTCGAGTGTATATCCGGCCGATTCCAAGGCTTCGTAGACGACTTCGAGGATGATGCGTTGTTGAGGGTCGATGGCCTCGGCCTCCTTGGGTGTGATGTTGAAGAATCCTGCGTCCCATACACGGTGATCTTCCTCGAGAAAGTAGCCCTGTGTTGCGTTGGTTGCTCCATGGTATTCGCCGTCTGGGTGGTAGAAGCTTTGGGCGTTAAACCGGTTGCTCGGGACCTCTTGTGATAATTGTCTGGGGTTGGTGAGAAGATCCCAGAGTTTTGTTGTTGATGTTACGTCGCCAGCGAATCGACAACCTGTGCCAACAATGGCTATAGGCTCTGACTGGGGTTTCTTGTAGGTAGACATTGCTGTCAGGGGTATTTCTAGGATAATTAGGTATTATGGGGGGGTTGGAGAGAGAAAAGAGAAGAGTATAAAACTCCGTGTAAGTCGTCGACACGTGGGCTGAGTTGTCCGATGCGTGAAGATGGAGGTAAGAGGTATAACAATAGGGAAGAATGGGAAGGGCTGTGGTGATCGAGGGAAAGACATCATACTGGACGGTGCGATATGAAGGGATATATAGACAATCAGTTGATGGCAGCAACAATATCAAACCTCGCGATGGTTCCTCCCTGGCGGACAGTGTCGATTACATGACGCCTGTGCCCCCATGTCAAAAAAGTAAGGGGGCAAACCGCCTTACTCCGCCTAGACCCAAGCACCCAGAAACCCAAGACCCAAGATCCCAGATCCCCCACGGTACGGGGGTGTGCTGAAGAGGAACTGGGGGGGATCTGGGAAGGGGAGGGGCGTAGGGGGCGTGTGGGAGTGTGGGATGGAAGTTGAGTTGAGGTTCGGCGATGGTTTGTCTGTTGGTGGATCAAAAGGGGTGGTTCGGAGTTCCGTGGCCGAAGAATGTCTCGAACGGTCGCCGGGATTATTTGGCGTGCACGTTCGGCGTTGACTATTTTAGTTGCCAGCAAACAAACGGGATTCCGACTATTATTTAGTCAGCCAGTCTCTCGATCTCGGTCTCGCAGACGCCATCGGCCGCCCGGGAGGCTTGATAAGACGGCGCCTCTTCTTCAACGACGGCTCATCCAGCGTGTGTAAAAGTGACTTACGTCTGTTTCGGCGCTGGGAGCAACCGATGTCATCAGAGACTCAAGAAAGAGAGACCTAACGACGAAAACGGTCCTGTACTCAAGAATTTCGGAAGCGCGATCCGTTCCGTAGTGACTTTTAACTTTCACAAAGTCAATGTATCAACGTGCATATCTTCCTCGTGGAGAATATGGGGTACTTGCACATGAAAGACGTTTCTTTGTCCCGCGTGGTTCAGATTGAGGCTGTCTTGGCTCCTCATGTCTAAAAGTGACTCCATCCGATCCTATGAACTCCATGACACAACTCCATCCGTCGTCCAATTCTCCACACTAAGCATATTGAGAAGCAAACCGAGGCCATCAATACAGCAATTTGCACTATCTAACATGATTACACTCCTTGGCTTCGTCTTCATCCGTCGAGAGAAGTCTCCATTGCCTTCCGTAGATCCTTTAGTTCCTTGCCTAGGCTTTCTTCTTGCCTCTTCAGTGCCTGAAATGAGACATCGACTACTCCAGAGAACATTGAGGCTGCATCAGGGGCCTTTCCCGCTGGTGAACCATCCGATCGCAGAGTCGGATCGAGTGATGCAGATGCTCGCCGCATCTGTAAAAGAAACTCTTCCGCTAACTGAATCGTGAGAGACATCTGGAGGGACGGCGCCGAGTCGACGGCAAAGGAGCCCACGGTGACGCCAGGAAGTTTCCATGACTGAAACAGGTGACCCGACTCAAGCTGATTTAGCTCTGAGTGAATGCAGCTGAAGACCTTCTGGTACATGTCTAGAAGCCGAACATACGTCGAGAGGACGAAGAGACAGGTCGCCGGATCCGACAAGGAGTTGAGTCCTTTGGCTAGTACAGAGTTCCCGCCATCGCTTGCGGGAGAGGCGGCCTCCATCGGTGGAGACATTTCCGCAAGAAGGTCAGCAAAGTGTCGAGAGAGTTTGAACATCTCATCAACTGGGAAAGGCGCCGAGGTAGAGCTTCCGTCATCGGGCGTTGAGGCTATGCTGGATCGGCCGGGCTCCTCGGATGAGTCGATGTGCGCGGGTAGGTTTGACGAGAGCTCAAAGAGCCTGGAGTTGACTTCGGTGATGCGCGGCATCCACTCTCCAGTCGATGGTCCTTGGCCAGCAGCGTACGGCCGGAGCATGATCTGCCTTGTTCTTTGCTTGACACGCTTCCTTGCTCGCCGTGGTGGAGTAAAGTCATGCGGCTTACTCGATCTTGAAGAAGATTGCCTTTGCAACGCAGGGCTTCCGAGATAGACCCGGCCGACCTGGTCTGCTTGCGGTGCCATGGGTGAGGTGAATGCCGAGTCTGAAGTTGCCGAGTGGACTGGGCTCCACGGATGGGTAATGGAATCTCCATGTCCTGACATCAGATCGTCCATGGCTCCGGTGAAAGTCTGGGGTAATTGTTGTTGGTTTGTGCTGGGTTGATAGAGGCCGGCAGAGTTGCCGAAGCCAAAGTCGAAATCGACCATGTCAAGCATGGCCTCAGGTGAAACGACAGCATTGTCTCCGAATGCCGTGTTACCACAGACGGGACCACCATGTTGGGTCTTGACGATAACTACACGAGGCAAGAATCATCAGTAAAGGGAGGATTATTCTAGACAAGTCAAAGACACCTAAGACTCACCTTGATCGGACTGTGTGACTTGGGCGGCCCCGCTCTCTGTACGCTGCCGCTTGGGAGTCGGGATGGCTCTTCGTACAACCTCTCCTGTTGAGCCGTATTGGTGGTGGTTGTGGTTGTGGTGGTGGTGGTGGTGCTGCTGCTGCTGCTGACTGTGTTGCTTGCGATACCGCAGAGAAGGGCTCGAAGTGCACTCTTCCTTGAGTCTGATACAGCGCTCACAAGCTTCATCGCCGACGCGCTTACAGCTGAGCTTCTGCCTATGACACCGATCGCAGGCCTTCCGAATCGGACCGTCAGACATTGTCACTGCCATGGTTCGGCGTTTGCAAAACAAGAACAATTTGCGAGGGAATTCCAGAGAGTCGGGGGTGAGGGGAGGTGTGTAGTCAAATAGGCCTGGATCCATTCGACCAAGAAGTGGGCTACTCCGATCCCTAGTCAATGAGACAGCTACACATGAATGCTTTTCTCTCGACCGGGGACAAGAGTACCGTTGATGAGGTGCAGGGCAAAAAGAGAGAGATCCAGCGAGCAGGCGAGGTACCGAAGAGCATCGACTACGATACGACCCGAGCTGATCCATTCCTCGCCGCAACCATAGCCCGCTCGGTCGAAAAAGCACTGGATGTGCCGGGCTACCTTGATTGGACAGTCATCGGCTAGCCTTGGAGCGAGATAGTAAAACATGGCGAATATGGGCGAGGATGCTGGACCTTGTCCTCTCGGACTGGAAAGAAATAGCATCTGGGCTAACCTCCCCAGAACTACGGACCGGGATATGGGAAAGGTATCCGTACCTCTGGCATGGAAGGTAGCCTGCCTGGTACGTGTCCGTAGGAGAAAGAAGGACGACGAGGGAGTGGAAAGGGGGTGTACAGAACAACTACAGACAAGACTCAAGTCTCCTCCATCCAGTCAGTCCATCCAGTCTGGTTCGTTCAAATCGAGCAGACAACAGCACCGCTTGCTCGCCTGGACAACCAATAGGCACTTCCCCGGCGGCCCAGCACCACGGTACAGACCTTGCCTGACTTCAGCGATCCGATGTTCATTACTAGACAGTATGAGAGCACGATGCCTGAAAGAAGAAACCTGCTCCACTAGCTCGCAGACAGAAAGACAGAGAGACAGAGAGAGATACACGTCTCCAGTCCCCCAGTCTCTAGTTCTCCTCTCTTCAATCTGCACACTGCACAGAGCTGCACTAACCAGCCCAGGATCACTTGCAAGGGGCCGGAAGATCCACCAGGGTCCCTGTCTGTGGAGACGATGAAACATGCAAAAACGAAGTGTCAGAACTCAGAAAAGGTTTGGACAGATGTGGCATGGAAAAAGGACAAAGAAAGCTCTCTCCAGAGAGAGAAAACATAAAGAGCTTTTTTTTCCCACCATGACGGGCCACCATCCGCCAGGTGTGGCGTCTGTCTGAGTCTCTTACCCACCGTCGAGTCGAGTCGAGCCGATGTTCCTAGGTACCAAGGTAACTCACCACTCCAATCCGCTCCCCCACCACCGCGCGGCATGGCCTTGGACCACTTGGTCTCCCATCGTCTCCTGTGGTCTCCTATGGTCGACAGGGACCGCAAGAGCATGCAGAACGTGGCTGAAAGGGCGGGTCCCCGAGTTTGTGTGCCAAGGAATGGCCTAGGGGCAAGTGGTGATCCTGCTTCGACGGCGTCGTCGATGGACGTCACATTTAGCACCCATCTTCTTCAGGAAAACGGTGCAGCGCGGCGCAGGCACCAGATGCTGTGCAACCTGTGATCGCGATTCGAGCTTTTCGACGCCTAGCCTCGGGTTCGAGTTGGATCGCTTGCCTCATATGTCAGATGTCACAAGGTGGCAGAGATAACGGCGAAGCCTTCCCCGCCGCCTCTGCCTCGTCCCATCGAGCCTTCTGGCCAAGATCCATCGAGCTATCAAGCGGCTTCGGGAAGCTCTTCAACGACCCAGCCGACCACGTAAGTAGACTCCACGACGGCTTGGATTAGTCTCCTAGTCTCCGTAGTCGCCGTGATTCTCGCAACGTAGCCAATGGAGAGAGCCGTCTTGGCTCGAGTAGAGTCCAGATTCAGTTCGATTACCAACTTGGTGAGCCGGCGGGCTCGGGGATGGGATGGACGACACGACCTGACACGACGACACGACACCGGGCAAGCGGGATGAAGCCAAGCCGATGTTGCTTAGCCGATGGATGGAGCAATTTCAGTCAAGACCCAGAAATCAAGCCGCAAAATAAAACTGTCTAACGGTTTCGTAGACATGTTTGCTCGTTATGCGTGGAAATTGTCAGGATTCGAGGGTTGTTTGCTTCCTTTGCTGGGCTGGCTTGCGTGGTTGTTTGTTACCAAATATTTGTTGGTGGCTGCGAACCCGGCAATCTGGATTTTCGACCAGGGTATCCCGTGTTTGCGCCGCAGTGTACCAGACGAGATGGGAGCCCCCAAGTGATCGATGCAATCTGGAATCCCACGATTGTCACAGTGCGTTATTGCCAGAGGCGGGGGGCACTGATGCCGTGCCGTGATGACCTCAGGCACGATGACCAGCTAAAACGAGAGGGGAGGCATCCCGCACCACCCGGGCGAAGCACACCTGCAGCTGGACTTCTGTGCCTCCTTTTGCCTCGCTCGGTGAAGTTCGGAGTCAGCGCCGGGGGCAACCAGGGCCGAAGTTGACGATTGGGAGGCCCAGTGACAACATCTTCATCGGGGAAAAAAAGTAATGCCGTAGTCGACTAAGGAAGTTATGGTGGGAAGTTGTTGTGGACTAGGAGACAGCCTTGCGACGAGAGGCCGTTGAGTAGGGCCCGTTGTGGGTTTAAGCAGGTTAGATCGGTAAGGATACGGCCGAGAAGGTGGCAGGAAGGCGCCGTCTCTTTGTCGTGCGGGAAGGCCAAGTAAGCGCTGTAGGCGGGCAGTTGGCGGGCGCGGTTGGATGGCAAGCGGGAGACGATGTCGATGATGAGCAGAGCATGAGAGTTCCTAGGCTGGCGCGCCGTCGACGGTGAGTAACGTGCATTCCCTTAGAGCTGCGTGCCGGATTGGGGAGAATGCAGTTTTAGTGCGCGATATCGAGGAGCTCCAAAGTGTGGGTGGCTTGATTGCTAGCAAGGATCACCGACACTACCCCTCAAGACGGACCCTTGCAAGCTTCTGGTATCCGCTGTGCCATGGTCAAATCCGGACGTCAGAGGGCGACCCGACGTGATGGCGCAAATAGCTTAAGGAAAGCTAGTGATCTCACAGCTAAGAGTTGTTGTTTGGGCTGTCAGACCCTTGCCATTCGATAGGAACGGCGGGATCCCGTGCGGAGTATCCTACGGTGTACGGAGTAGAGGAGGATAATACGACGGACGAATGATACAGTCGAGAATCCTCGGGCCAAAGGTGCTCGTGTCTGCCCTGGCTGGAGACAAAACTGGAATCTCTTTTTGTGTCAAGGGAGGCTTTTGAGGGACACAACGAGACATGAAAAAAGGTACGAGAAACCGAGGTGCGTTGCACAAGGTGTGAAAGGCGGAAGAGGCCGCGTCGCCCAGCCTTCGACTCGTGGCAGCCCAGTCTCCATGACCACTCTGGGACTCTGGGGGATCACCAAGAAGTCAGTCAGCGGCGTCACCACACCAGTCTGTGAGACAGGACAGAGTGGGATGTTGTGATTGGGCACCGCGTAGCCCCGGGTTACGGGTAACGTCGAGGCTGGTTTGGAAGCCGATCAGAGTATGACGCCTTCCACCGTCTTGTCAATGCGATTGTTGTTTGATGTTCCTGCTTCAAAGAATAAGATTCTTTGTTTTAGTTGGTGCGGATTGCGATTGTTCAGGCGACTGCGGCCGAAACGAAATGACAAAAATTGGGTCGGATGAACTGGTGTTCCAGGTGGTCCAGACAGTGCCATGAGCAGTGCCGGCACGATGCAGCCAGCAGCTTAGCATAATAGTCGGCGGTCGCAGTGCCAGGTGCGCGAATGCGGGCCGTTCCACGGAATGAGGCATCAGATCATGCAACTGCCCGTGCTGTTGAACCACGACTCGCGTAGGTATGTTGACAGCTCAGCTCGAGTCCCATCTTCCACCACACTAGGCATTATCGCAGCGCCTCGGCCATCCGTCAGAACCGGTAGCATGGCATGGCATGGCATGACGGGGTTGCGTTGATTTTGCGGTTTGGTGCATTATGACAGCTGCCCTCCCTTTCGGACTTGGCTTGTCGTCTCTCGGGTCCTTACATGGCGGGATGCGCGCTCCCGCGGAAAATTTCTTCAGCTTCTCGGCAGAGACGAGAACTCTAGGCCAGTGCACTGCGACATCAGGTGAACGATATTGGCACCGAGGTGCAATATTGACGGGGGAGGGACCCAAAAGAGGTTCTTGGGCGGCTTTGGGGCCGGCTGGACGCGTTGGAATAATGGAGAGAGGCGCGCTGAAGGACCCTCACGCAGCGTGGGGTGTTAGATAGTCTGCCAATCCAGAGCCCAAATTCAAGTTCCGCGAGGCACACTATTCCATCGCCGAGGGGCGACATCCGGGCAGCAGCGGTTCTCGACCACGGAGGCCGTTGGTCCATAAACTCTAGAACAGGCGGAGGGTCGGTTGGAGACTGGTCATTGGAGAGACCCCATGCGGTACACGAATAATGTTGAGCTCCAGGCAGCTCCAGCTTCAGGTAGTTCTACCAAGTATACGAATAGCTCGCAGCTTCCAGGTGTCCCATGATGGGGGGTGAGGACTGAAGAGGTGTGACCAAGATGCGTGGATAGAGTTTGAGTACCGGCATTCCACAGTGGCCATCCTTGTGATTCGTGTCCCCTGAGAGGGCGATGGGTTTCGGCTGGTCGCAGGATCTTGGGTGGCAGGACAGGGCGAGAGTGGGCATCACGACGGAATGCAGCTGACTCTTCCAGAACTCTGGCCCTTAGGCCCGTCAGGATTCCACTCGATGATTTTTTCCCGAGGCCCCTGGAATGACGACGATGGGTTGAAAAATGATCAATGTGAGTGAGATCATTAGACATGGGGGCCTGGCAATGCCGGGACAGTTCCGGAGATCCATCGATCCATCGAGCGAGATGCCTGGTTCGATGTGAGCAGTGAGCAGTCGAATATGACCGTGGTCGAGGCCATACCATGAGAGAGTTAGCGCAGGCGATTGACTAGGAGAATAAGAGGTGGGAGGCGATAAATCTGATCGTCGGGACGGGCGATGGAGCCGAGTGAATGGAAAAGAGAGGAAGGGGAAGAGAAAGAAGAAAGATGATTGAGAAAGGAAAAGATTAGTGGTGCCAGATGGATGGGAATTGAGCCCCTGTCATGTCGGCGGGCCCCCTGTCCTGACGCAGGGAAGCAAGAATGGGCGAAAGAGATGGAGAAGCGGCGCCCAAGGGTACGACTGCACGCGCTCAGCCACGTACGGAATCTCTAGTGGGAGTTGAACATTCCAAAGGGAAAAACGGCAGTCTCGTCGACAAGTGGGCGGGAGGATGTTGGTGTTGGAATTGGGGCTTGGTGTTGGTGAGAAGTGGAAATGATTGAGGTGGCAGCGTTGAGCGGGAGGTAGACAGCACGCAAGATGGGAGGAAGGCACACCCGACCCGGATGGCAGCACAAAGTACGTACCTGTTTCCGGCCGACGGATCCGGGGACGGCGACGGCAGGTGGGGACTTGCCCGGAGGCCGAGGGCGGCAGGTGCAGCTTCCGTCTCCCACCTCAGTACTCCTCCACTGCCCTCGCAACTTCCTGCTCAGGCTCTAAGGTATTCTACCTCGAAGTTAAGGCAAGCAGGTACCTTACTTCTGTACAGCCGCGTACCTCTTGCCTCCCATTCCCAGAATAACGTGACCTGGCCGTACCTGGGCCACTGGTTTTGCCTGTTTTATTCTTAGCGCTCGGCACCGGAGCCCCGACTCCCCGGGCACGTGGTCTCACCAATCACGGCCGAACTGAACCCCTGAGCCGATCCAGTGAGGTCTTGCCTCGAGATGTAAGTCACTTACCGCGGTAAGGTACGGACAATCCTCACAGGTCTCGACGCCTCTCCATCTATTGGCCGCAAATTCTTTACTCTGACCTCACATCCATCATCTGAATCTCGCCCACCTCTCCCGTCTCGTCCATCAGCTCCATCAGCTCCAACTTAGGTCCCTCAAGACTCAGACATTGGAGACATATTCTACCATACTAGCATGACCCTTGATCCGGATCTATCGCCAGCCGCCTCGGCTCCTGCTCCCTTCAGGTCTACCGTCAAGTAGACTGGCTTTTCAGCGTATCTTTCTGGGTATATCTTCTTCTACACCCCTCCCACCCCTGCGCTGACGTTCATCGCATCTCACATTGGATCCCAAATCCCATCAAGGCGGACCCTGATGAACGGGGAATATGCAGCTGGCCTCCTCCTGACTATCCATGTCGATCCGATGCTCCATGGGTAGCTGCTGGATCGTTGGGTCGCTGCATCGCAGATCGACGGACCCAAAGCCATGATTCCGCCTCCCTGCTGGTCCCAATTCCATTAGCTGCCCTCCCGGATCGCACCCGCTCCCGCGCAAGCTCCCGCTCGGGGAGCCATCCCGCCTGCAAGCCGTGTCTCGACGCCTGGTCCTGGCATCCATCGTCACGATGCACAACTTGGGCGCCAGAGCCAAGTTACTCGTCACTTTTCTGTGCTGAGAAAAAGCAAAGTATACCGGGAATACGACTTTCTCTGTGTCACCCAACCCATTTTTTCTGGTTTCGTCCAGTCTTCCCTTCGTGAACGCCGCGAGCCTCGTCCGCACACCCTTCCGCCTTAACCTATGGACCATGGACGAAGGCTTCATCCCAACGGCGGGCAGCTTACTTGATGCATTATAGCAATGGCACGAACGAGTCGCTTGGCTGCTACACCGTAACGCCCAAAATCAGAATCTCAAACTCTGGTTCACCAGCGGACCGTCCCGATTCGATGCAGTGCCTAGCCGATAGAGGGCGTATTATCAACAACGATCGTTGTTCGATGTCAAGATCAACTTCATCTTCTGAATCTCATCAACTTGCTACATCCCAAGATTCGACTTGGCGTCTAGAAGCCTCATTTTTCAGCCTGTGCGCAAGATCGTGTCAAATTCTACACGTCAGAAAATTTTCGCAAAACCCATCGCCTCGAAACAGCGCAGCTGGGAAAAAGCAAAACTTGGACTCGCACGGCCGAGGGAGGACCAAGTCACGAAAAAAGGACACAAGGCAAAAAAGTAACGAACTCTCGACACACAACTTGTCGTTCACAATGACAAAATTGTTTGAAAATTTCAGAGAGGTATCTATCTATCAATACAATTACAATTCAAGCAAGGTGCGCGCGAGGAAAAGAACCTCTTTCAGTTCGATACCAAAACTTGTCGCCCCGCCCAATCATCCCTTCGCAAGATCCCAGCCAAATCTTTTTCTTTCTTTCTTTCTTTCTTTCTTTCTTCCTTTTCTCCCTCTCTCTCAGCCCTGTCTAATCTGATACTCAAATCACTGCTGTTGACTGACTACTGCTCGACGTCACCAGTTGCGAATAGCTCCAGCTTCACTCTCTCCCTCTCGACGCCCAAACCTTCCAACACAAGTCTCACCTTGAGCATCCAATCTCTCGGCCCGCAGACGTAGTACTCGGTTCTCTTGTCGGCGAGGCCGAGCTCTTCTTCCGGCAATTGCTTCAGGTCGAGGTGCTGCTCGTAATCGTACTCCTGCCCCTTCTCGTCTCCTGGCTTGACCTCATTGAGGAAGATATGCGCGCTGACGTTCTCTCGCTCCCGCGTCAGGTTCCGGATGTGCTTGGCAAATACCAAGTTGCTGCTGTTGCGTGCGGCGTGCACCCACTTGATCGGCCGGTTCGGCGTCTTGGACTCCGGGCTCAGCACCGTGTTGAGGATCGACATGAGCGGCGTTGCACCGACACCTGCCGAGAGAAGCACCAACGGAACGTCCGCCTTTTCGAATTCTTTCGCATCCAGGAAGAAGTCTCCTTGCGGGTGCGACACATCGATCTCGTCGCCAACCTGGTAGCCGTCGTGCAACAGGTTGGAGATGAGGCCGGGAACCAGGCCCTTCTTCAGGTCATCTTCCGGCGCGTCCACCACTGTCGCCTCACGCTTGACACTGATGCGGTAGTACTCTCCTTGTGTCGCCGCGTCGCTGAGACTGTATTGTCTGGGCTGAGTGATGCCGCCGAGTTGCGGTACTGGGACCTGCACGGAGATGTACTGGCCCGGTAGATACTTGGGCAGGGGGAGCTTGCCGTCTGAGGGTGCGAGGTAGAAGCTGGTGACGGAGTCGGACTCGTCGATGCGGCGGATGATCTTGAACTTGCGCCAATTTGTCCAGGTGCCTGCTTCCTGGTACATCTCCTTCTCGCGGCCGATGAAAACCTGCGCAAGCTGCCCGTATGCTAGTGTCCAAGCCTCGGCGATCTCGGGTGTAAGTGCGTCGCCCAAGACTTCCCCAATCGCCTTCATAAGGTGGTGGCCGACAATGTCGTAGTGCTCAGGGCGAATGTACAGCGACGCATGCTTATGAGCGATGTGCTCAACGGCGGATTTGAGCCTGGGCAAATCGTCGATATACGTGGCATAGGCGAGAACAGACTGGGCGAGTGCCCGGGGCTGCTCACCGGAGGCCTGGTTGCGAAGACTGAAAATGTTCTTGAGTTCGGGATGGGTGTCAATCATGTCCTTGTAGAAGAGGGTCGTGATGGTCTCGCCGTGCACCTTGAGCACGGGCGCCGTCGACTTGACGATGTTGATTTGATCTTGCGTGAGGCCCATTCTGGCGGATGAGATGGAGAATGCTCGGGCAAGGTTGTTTGTGGGACGAGCCAAAGTTGGCAAAAGACGAGTGGTCTTGAAGAGGGAGAACATCTACCAAGGGTGGTAAGTCGGAGGTGATGTTGAGGCTGACGGTGACGATGATGATGATGATGATGTGCTGCAGCCAGTGCTCAGCAGTCTGAAGTCTGAAATTTCTTATTGTCTGTGTGACGAAAGTCTGAAGTCTGATGTCTGGATAGGTAGTGATACTTCCTCTCTTCTCTCTTCCGTTTCAGAAGCGGGAGACTCGGGCAGTATTTATTTCCTAGGACAAAGGTGCACCATTTCCACGGGACGACGTTTACAATTGACAAATATCAGACTTCTCAATGGTCGACGATGTGTGCGGACCGCTCATGGCCGCTGGCCTCCACAGAAAAACCGGGCGTCCCGTAACATGGCTCATTGCCGGTGGCCTGACATTCGGGTCGGAGTTCCACATGTCGTTGAATCTTGCATCTCCGCGGCGCGCACCCGTTCAATGGGCCACAACGTCGGCAACGGGATCCATTTCCCAGGACGGCCGGGGGTCACCCCTGACCAGAGGACCATGGACCACGCCGACGAGGGCGGAATCGTCAGCGGCCGCTTTCGCGTGGCTCGTCAGAGCTGCCGACTGGATTACAGGGTTGCAAATGCTAATCCGCGGAGAGTAAGTCTGGACCTTGGGGTTGTTTTTGGCATTTACTTTGCAGTTGCGTCACTTTTGGATCGCCATAGCGACACTGAGTCGTTACATCGTGGACACTCATTGATGAAGGAACCCACTGTGGATGAAGCGGCGACAGACTTGTTGCGTAGATTCGGTGAGAACCGCCGACTTCAAAGGCCTCATTCACGTGCCACTCGTCACTGCGTAATGGCACTGACCTCTCTGCCCTGCCGGTAACAGCCGGTGGCAGCATGCAAGCTGCAAGATGGATCGAGAACCGCCGTCGGAGTCTCCAAGGTCTGAGATGTTGCAGACGCGCATTCTCTTCTGTCAAAGTTGTCACGAGCGCGGCGCGGCGGCCAAGCGTCCGAGTTCCAGAGGAGCCAGAAACATCAAACCTCTTTGGTGGCGTAGGTGGTTCCTGGCACTAACTCAATTAGCAACGCTGCCTCCCTCGCCTGTCAAAGCCTAATTCTGCAGGCGAAAACCAGCTGTGGCGTGTGTTGGAGCAGGGTACATGGGATGCTAGACACTGGTTTCTCTTTTTCCTCTCAGTCGATTACAGTGGCGTCCCCGGCTATCGATTCTGTGCCTGGAATTGATTCTTGACAGATGGTGAGGAAAGGGACGGTGGAACATGGAGGGTGAGGTGTACCGAGTGGCCGACGCCTCACACTCACCAGAGTTAAGAGTCAAGAGTCAAGAGTCAAAAGTTCAACAGGCGAGAAACATGGTTTTCAGAGACGAGAGACAACAATGTCGCACCGCCACTCCCGTTTTGAGTGGCTTGTAATTAGATCTGTTTGTGATTCGTCCGTACGGGTACAGTTGGGCATTTGCGTCACATTTCATGGGAATCACCGTCCTGCTAGTTTCGCTGAATATCGTTCGAAGCCTTAGTGGACGCCGATTTGTGGGTAGACTATGGCAAATATGACGAGAAAGGAGCACTGGGTTTTCCTGCTGACTCGATTCGGAAGCAAATTGATTTTTCTTGGACAACAAACAAATACGGACACTAGGGCTGGCAAAAGATCACCGCGAGGCGTGCCCAGTTCCCTGTTCCAACTCTTCCCGAGCCGACGGGATGAAAGTCTCCATCGGACTCATCCCAGGTGCTGAATTCCTGTGCGATGGATGAGCCTCTATGACTTGATCAAGACTTTGAATCCGATATTCCTCGTGCCTTGAGTTGATGGCATGGCAGTCTCAATGTCGCTCCTCGAGTCCTTGTGCGTGTAATACCTACCACAAATGCAAATTCTTAGCCCATGACCATTAACCAACGAACCCCAACGGCGCCTATCCCCAGCCCGGCCACAACGCTAAGAACATGATCCCGCTGCGCTCTCCCGCATCCCGCCGCCACATCAGTGCAGCTTTGCGCCGCCAGCTGACGCGCTGGGAGCAATTACCTAATACCTCGAGAGATTTCCCGGGATGACTTTGTAAGAAACAGAAAACGCACAAACGCGGAACCGCACTGAGAATCCAATGCCCAAAGAAATGTCGTGGTTCCACGATCCCTCCCGATGATCCCACAGGGCTAGCGGAGGGGGCCCATGACCTGGGACCTGGGGAAACCTTCTCCGCGGACCGGGTCGCGTAGGGCGTGATGCGTGTTCAGGGAAGAGGGCGGTGGGGATAGATCGTGGGTCGTGGCTGTGAGCATTATGGTACCCTTGATTTGGACGAGTATGACTGCGTGTAAATGTTCTAGAACTATGGATGCCGTGGACGAAGACCAATCATGCTTTTCTCATTGACGAGCGCAGAGAGTTTTGAGGTCGAGTATGGTTCGATAGAGTAGGTATTCTCAGCACGAAAACAAGTACCAGCACCCAGTTCATGTCTCCTACCTTTGGCTTTGGCGCAAGAAGCCCCAAACCGACAGTATGCACTCATGATAGGCAGTAAAGACGTGCTTACTGAAGGCACCGTTACCCCAATCTTGGCATGATTCCACTTTACCGCAGCTGCCTTGGTGCGTTTGGCACGTTTACGTCGTTACGCAGTGTGCGCTGAGTCGTGACCTCGCAGATCTCGCTATTGCGAAATGTCCGAGGTGCGAGCTTCCATTGTGGGACCATTTTTTCGGGTGAGCATGACCAACGCGACGACACACGACGTCAACCGTGGGTTGACTGGGTCTAGATTTGGATCTTTGGATGGAGATTCACGGGATTTGGAATTTTGATGATTTGGTTTTGAATATTGCATCTCCTCGGTGAAGGATTTTATTTTTGAGATGATTGAGGCGGAGGTTCATTTGCGGAAGTAGATTGCGGCCGAAAGTCCACCAGGTCAATGAGATGTCAGCATATTGTGTTCTTGCAAATGCCAACTTGACCGCGAGTTTACGTGAATCTTTCGCAGTAGTGTGGCAATTGTCGTGGCACATCGCCTGTCGAGGGTTTTGCTGTGATCGGGATATCAACCTGATAGTTGGCTGCCATCTCATCCTTCATCACCACCAAATCGATCCCAAGAGGCGGCTCAACGGGAAGAAAACGCCGACGTTTGGATTGAAGGGACCAATTAACATGCTGTCACTCACGCCCTTCCGATATATTACCATCGCGAGAGTTCCATTGAGGCGAAATATGGCCACCTTGAGAACCTGCTCTGTTGGTAGATGTCAACCCGGGAAGTCAGGTGTCCATGGTGAACGAGCAGAATCTTAGATCGTTAGAGCTTCTCTGGGTCGAGTGACATCCACGTTTGTATGTTTCTCAAGCCGCGGTCGTCGTCGCCGCCGCTGAGTGGTCATGAGAACAAGACGAAGACGAACAAGAGAAAGATCGCCTGTCCTGGCTAGGCTGGCATCACGAATTTCGTATACGAACTCGAGCATTGAATATACTAAAAAGAAAAACACTGCCCTCGTCATGAAGAGCAGATGTACTGGCTAATTCAATCCGGTCAAGTGGTGCGTGATGCCTATCATCTGTCTCTTCACTTCAATAGCCTTATAACAATTTCCAGAAAGTTCACGAAAAGTCATTCCTCGATATGGAATCGAACAAAAAACCATACGTCAGATCCGGTGGTCGAAGGGACTGAGATCCACACTCGGGTCTTCCCCCATGAACCCCTCGACCAACTTACCCGAAGCGCTTGGTGACAGGAACGAAGAGGAAGGTATTCAAGTATCCTGCCTCGTCGAGGTGAATACACATCACCGGCGTCGCATTCACTCTCCAGCAAAAAGGTTCAAAGTTAGAACCGTGTCAAGATCTCGATATAGAAGCGAGCTAGAATCTAGGAAACATCTCGATCCAAATCGAAACACCAAGGAAATCTACCCGCCCCTCCTATTCTATCTACATCACCACCCTCAAGGCCTAGGCTCCCACTCCCAATACCCCTTCCCAGTACCCCGTCGCCCATCCCTGCCCGCCAACGAACTGCGGTTATGACAGCTCGGATGGAAGTGATCCTCCTCCAGCCCAAAAGGCCACATGGCAATGAAGCAAATCTCCCCGACGTCGCACCCAGGCCTACACTTCTTCCACGTGCTCCATCCGAGATCCTCCTTCAGCGCCTGAATCACCTTGCGGCCCTTTGTCACCGCACCCTCGAGCTTCTTATCGTCGTCCCCGTGACTGTCGTCGACCACGCGCCGGACCTCCGCCTCGGAAACGGCCCCGACCAACGCCGGTAACGCCTGTAGAACGAGACCCCGGACATCAAAGAGGTCTCCGCAGAGCCGTTGGACGACAGCCTCGACAGCAACGTACATCATCCCGTCCTCGGGCGTCCACTCGGCCTTCCAAACCGTCGCCGGCGTCAAAAAGTGCTTCACGCACCGCTCCCGCGCCTCCCTCACGTACCCATCCTCCTCCTCCCCCTTCTGCTCCTTCGCAACAACAGCAGAATCGTCCGCATCCCTCGGATAATCCACAAAGGTATTCGTAACAGTCAAAACCTGCGCCACAAACCCCTCATCCCCTCCATCCGCCCCCTCATCCGCCAACGTCTCAATCCGATCACCATGCCTCGTAACAATCATATCAACAACACCCTGCCAATCAACCCTCCCATCCTCCCACTCCGCACCCTTCACAATCTCCCCAACCCGTCCAAGCATAACCCCCCTCTCCGCCTCCGTCAACCGTCCCAGGCGCGGCATATCGACCCTCCCATTCGGATTACTCACATTCAAAGGATACCACAACCCGCTCACCATCCCCCCAAACCCAAGCCTCACCCGCCCGCCGCCGATGCCATCATACCGCTGCCCGACGGCCCTCGCCCACTCAAACATGTCGATACCGCCCCCTGCCTCGGGGACATCATTCCACGGCCGCCGCAGCACGCTCTCGAGCGCAAGTCCGTCGTGGAAGTCGCAGTAAATCGCCTCGAAGCCGATTTCCATCCTAATCACCCCGTCCAGCCCCCACGCCTCGACGACATCACATATATCCGCGGCCCGGTCCCACTCCCCGAACCCGGGCGCCTCCTTGAGACCGCGTAGCAGGAAATCCTGTGTGTCGAGCGTGCCCATACCAGTTTTACCGGCCGCCATGCCGTCGAGGTACAGCAGCTTCAGATCCCGCTTCGCGCGGTAGGTGTGGAAGTATCCCCGGACAGGCTTCCCGTCGCCACCGCCGGGTCCACCAGGTCCCTTCGGAGGAGGCTTCTTCCTGTCATCATCGTCGTCGACATCCGCCCCAATAGGCCGTTGACTTCCCTCCTGTCCCATCATGAGAATAGGCTCCGAGCCATGCGGTCCTTCAGGTGGTCCACCGCCACCACTACCCGGCGGACCCCCGGGACCCTTACCCTTCCCAGGCGGCCTCGGAGGCGGCGACCCCCTCCCGCCCCGGAAACTCCTCGCGAACCCCTCCGAGTGCTCCATCTCGAACGCGAGCCACTCGAAGCTGTCGGGGGTACTATTCGACCTCGTGCCGTGATACAGCAGCGTGCCCTTGGGCACCGTGGCGGGAATGAGACCCAGCCCGTTGTGATGCAGCGAGGAGCCCCATTGCCGCATGGCAGAGTGTACGGCGTTGAAGATGTGCACCGCATTCTCTCGCGCATGATCCGCGCTCGGCGCGAAGTCGACTGACGACGACGATGTTGTTGAAGGTGGTGATTGATGATTAGGCGGTCGCGGCGCCGAAATGGGCTCGGCCGAGACGAGAGCCGTCGCCGGAGATAAACCCAGGCCAGCAGATAGCGCCAAGACGGCGGCGGCCGAGACGAGGTGAACCATAATGTTCACCTTGGGACAAAGTTAAGGTACGGATTTGGAAAAGGAACACACCAGATCTACAAACACTGTTGAGCCATGTTCAGTCGAGATAAAACGAAACGAAAAGATAAAAGATCAAAAAAAGACGCACAGCTCGGGAGGTGGCAGCTTATGGCTGCGGCTTAGCTTATCAATCGGAAGGATCAGCTCCTAGAATGGCCCTGGTTCGCAGCCCGGTGCGTTGGGTACGCGCGGCTGGCCGCGACAACTGACTGATTCAAGTGATTCGCGGTGAGACTGGAAATGTAGCAATCGGAAATCCGACCGGGGCTTGCGGCTTGCGCGGCGCTCTCGGCCGTCCGCCAGCTAAACCTGTCACCTGGTGTCGTCTGGGATCACCCCAACACAATTGTCCTCATCGAAACATTTCATCTCTCGCCTCTCGCCATCAGTTAAAGATAACATCTGCAGTTTCACAAACTAAAGTCGTACTAAAGTGGGGATATCAATTCGAGTACTGACGAAGAAAGCCATCTAGCAACCATACATCTCAGTTTATGAAAGACCCCGAGAACCGCCGTTTTTTCTTTCCACGATACCATGATTTCTTAGCGCCCCAAGTCCTAGCCGCAACATGCCTCAACCTCATAATACGTTCATTCGCAGGAAATCAGCCCTAGACATTTAGTGGCCATCGTCACCGTTCTGGCCATTAGTCTTTCCAGAGACGACGGGAATCTCCTTCTTCTCAGTAAAGTGACGAGGCAGACGGTTCTCGCTGTCGCTGTAAGGCTTGCCGGCCTCCTCGCGAGCCATGTCATTGACCCAGCGCTCATTGCCGCGCAGACCAGGCTTGACACCGACTTCGGCCCACTTGGCGGCAAGGTAGAACCAGCCCAGAGCATTGCCGACAGTGCCGACCTCATCGCTCACACCAGTGGCGGCGGCGTGGCTCATCTTCTTGTGCAGGTCAGCATCGGTGAAGAGGTTCAACAGATGACCTGCAACGGCCTTGTAGTCGCCGGGCTTGACCAAGAAGCCGTTGACGTTATCCTTGACCTGAAGCGGAATACCGCCAGCAAGAGTCGCAATGACTGGACGGCCAGCGTGCAGCGCCTCCGAGACCTTGACCTCAAAACCCTCGCGGGTAGAGAGCTGAAGGACAACGTGAGCGTTGGCAATGACGGTGTTGAGGAGCTGGTCATTGGGCTCGAGGCGCATGATACTGCAGTCCTTGACGAGGTGAGGATAATGCTTCTCGAGCTGATTCATAGTCTGATCGTAGATCATGCTCGCGTCAGGGTCATCGACTGAGCCATTGCCACAAACAACGAGCTGAGGGATGTCCGTCTCGCCCTTCTCCTCCAACAAACGCCGAAATTCGGCATAGGAGTCAATCACGGTGGGGATGCCCTTGGACGGGTCGAATCGAGCCACCTGGATGATGTACTTGCGCGCAGGCCACTCCAGCTCAGTCATTCCCTGGTTGCGGCAGGCAGTATTGTAGATGTGGCCATAGTAGCCAGTATCCCACTTGTTAAGAGGCTTGTTTAGACCGTCGAGCCAATCAGTGGTGGCCGGGAGATAGACCACCTTCTCGCGAGGCACGTTGTGCGGAACGAAGATGGGAATGGGATGGCTGATGAACATGTCGGCATGCTGAATGTTGCTCCACAGGAAGTTCCAGATGTCCTCCTGAGGGGAGCCAGCCTTTCCAGTGAGGTCGCTGCGAATCTGGATGTGGGATCTATAGAGGACAGGACGATCCGGTGTAATCTTCTTGATTAGGGGAACCAAGCCAGGCATTTGCGGGTCATCAATCTGGATGGGGCATACAATGTTAGCAGCCGTCCATGATCGTAGCTGGGATGTGATGCAGTGGTGTCCTGTCAAGCAGTAGAGGGGTGGGGCGAACCCGACGAGCGAGCTCCTGTGGAGATGATTCCACATTGGATGCATCCGTGGAGGGGTAGATGTGCAAGTGGGGGGAGGGGTAGCAAAACTTGGGGATAGCAGCTAGCTGCATCAAGCGGGGGGACACTGGGTTTGGGGAAATCTCACCATGACAACGTCGGCTCCGCCCTCTTCGGGGGGTCGCAGAGGACCTCCCTCGGAAAGCCAGTAACGGTTGGCATTGTCCGTGATCCAGTCGATAATGGACTGCTTCTCCTCAGCCGAGATGCGCTGATCGGGGTGGCTGACGCCCTGGAGGATGTTGTGGATATTCTTGGTCACCCTGAAGACGCCGGGCCTTGGCTTGGGCACTAGCTATGATGTCAGATCCGTACGATTCTCCAACAGCAACGTGGTCTGGGTCCAATGCGGAAAACAACATACCATACCAGGTCAGGTCGACACCAGTAGTTCGAGCAAACCTAACGAGAGCATGTCGCATCAACGCGACTCCTCCACCTTGAGGGGTACTGCTGAAGAAGGCAATCTTGGTCTTGTTCTCGCGAAGCAGCTTGGCAAAGAACATGGTGGCATCCCAAGTCGGAGCACCGCAGGTATCCTTGTGGTTCTGGATAGTGTTGAGCTGCACACGGAAGCCCGCGTCGGTCTGGACGACACCTCTCCAGCCAACCTGGAGAAGAGGAACGAGGGAAGGTCCAAAATTCCTGCAATATTTCGTCAGTCACAAAGCACATGAGGCAACAAAAAAGTCGGTCTTACATGATGCACTTGCGGGCCATGGAATCGGCCTGCTCGTCAACGCGCTTGATGTCCCAGAAGCTCTTCTCCTTGTGCTCATCATCAGGGCGCAAGACAACGGGGACGATGTCGAGCTCGAGCCAAAGACGGGAGCACAGAGTCTGGCTCATGTACTTGAGGGTCATGGGCAGACCAGCGCCAATGAACTTGGAGAAATTGGCATGCTCATAGTCTTCAAGAGTATTGATGACATAGTCGGCAATGGCATCGTTGCCGGTCTGGGAGCTATCGTCAAGGTTGATATGCTTGACCGTGAAGTCCAAGAGGTAGACAGTGTCATGGATCGCAAGGGCAACCACAGCAGTGTGGGAGTCGGCGAAAACGGCAGAGATACCGCAGTAGAGGGTCTGTAACAGTATTGTCAGTGAAGTTCCTTTTTTCGTTCAAAAGCTGCATAGCAAGCAACTAAAGGAACATAGCGACAAAGTGAACTGAGTTAACAAACAACCAGGACAGAAATTCATCAATTGAGCGGAAGCTTCGGTTCATTGTCTCACACAATGGGTGAAATGGACGCATCAGACCATGAAAGTGAGACATGCGGGGAAAGGCGATGGGTATCGTGAGTAGGCGGGAGGGGTTAACTCACAGTCAAAGCTGGACCAAAATGATTGCCTTGCTCGTGCATGTTGCTCATCTGTCTCCTGCGGTGAGCGGAAGCTCCCAGTGAGAACTGGCGACCCGGCTGCTTAGGGTTCACCATGATGGGCGGTGTTTGGCGAGATTGAGCTTTGGGGTCTAGTATCGAGTAGGTAAGGGAAGTGTCGCTGATGGAATCGATGCCTCTCGCAGGGCAGAGTCTGAGGTGTGCTGAGCACAATCGTCTACCTTACTGAGCGGTAGACTTGAGAGATGGATTGTTGACGGAGAGAAGAAGTGAAGCAGGGGGAGAAATTTTCGATGCGAGGGGAGGGAAGAGTTTTGTGATGAGGCAGGCTGGAGTAAGGTAGGTATGGGAGCGAAGGAGGTAACGTGGGCAGACACGGTCAAAAATGAGGCATGGCAAGCGTGGCAGGCGTGGGAGGCGTGTCAGGCAGGCTGGGGGAAGGAGGGGGGCAGACGGGACGCGGGATGCTGGTAGGCGGACGAACATCAATGGGAAGGATCAATTGGGAAGCAGCTGCCGGACTGGGAAACAACTGAAGCGAACAGCAATATGGGAAGGCACGACGAGACGACCTCTGGAGGGCGGAAAGGCAGGAGGGGGTCAGGTTGCCAAAGAGGTTGACCGGGTTGGGGAAGCCACCGTGGGACGATTCCTGCCGTATCTGCGCCTTCGGACAGGAGAAGACGTTGTCAGAGAAGGAGCGGTTGTAGGTCACCTCACCTGCCCTCACCTAGCATTTTGCGTTGGACTTGGATGTGTTTTGGGCCGTACCGACCGTACCGACCGTACCTGCTGCAGGCACAGGTTTAACATGCGGTATCGAGTGCCATGTAACAAGCGAGTAGAACAAGAGGCACAGTCATGCAAATGGCAGAGTACATCCAGGTATCAAGGAAAGGAAGCAGAAGGAGGTGCCCTGCATGAGTAGGTACCTACCTAAGCACAAAAGGTGACATGGAAGGTAAGGTAGGGCCAGGAAGGAGATGCAGAGGCTCTTCCCCGACCGGTACGTTCGGACGGGTAGCGGCCAAGTGGGGCCGTCCGCGAACGGTCACCGTGAGGTCACGCAACGTCAGGCCAGATTCGGTACGTATTTAAAGTAAGGTGCCTTAGGAAGGTACTCGACTTTCAGTTTCTTCCTCAAGCAGGTATGGGGAGACACCGAAGGACACCATCTCAAAATCTCAGCTCGCAGATGACGCATGGCAGCTCAAGACAGGGGCGACACCCCGCGTGGGAGAAAGCACGTTGACATGGGTAAGATGCCCTGGCTGTGGGGGGAAACACCCACCCTGTCGTCTACCTCAAGATACCTTCCTGTTGTAAAGGGAATTTGGCATGACGGGGCTTACCAGCTAGACTTTACGTCCCTGCCTTCTTGTCAACCTCTATTCAAAGTGGCTTACTTGGTGCCTCGTCCGTTTACCGTATTTTCCTCTTGAAGTGCCGTTTGGTACTCCACGTTGAAAGCCACAGTTACACCACTTCTCTCACCTCCGAGTACTGCAGCACCTAGCATTACCTAAGGTACCTAACATTAGGTACAGTAAGGTAGGTAAGGCAAGGCACATGAGCATGTTACCAGAAGTCCGAGGCGTAGGCTTGTTCAACGTTCAAACCGTAGCCTTGCTCTTGTATTTGAACTATCGAGCCCTCATGGTTAATTCCTCCGCGTACTTCGACACTGCATCTGTACCTTTCAATATCTCACCAAGCTGGTGAGAGTTGAAGTGCCTGAGCGACTTGGTAATACCTCCTCCCCGTCTTAGGTTGGCTGATGCAAATACGTACTGTCCGATACCTTACGCCACTGTGCCACCACCCCACTTGCTGTTACCTTAACTTTCAGGTTCACGGAGATGCTTCCTCAAGTGCAATGTCAACACCGCCAACCTCCACCACCTGATCTGATCTCGATGAACACTTGAGTGAGTACCTTACTCCAAACACCAAAGGTGTATGTTCCTCCTACAATCTTCTCTTTCATATGCAAAAATAACAGCAGCGAGAACAACAAACGCCGCGTGAAGCAACAAACCCATGGCACGCCAATAGTACACCACCATGGCAACACGAGCCACCACGGCGGGACACACCTCCCACAAGCAGCACCACCACACCGCATCTCATCTCATACACCCTCAAAATCATCGCTGCCATCCAAGCGCTGCCTCACCCACGGACATAAATAGTCGGTGAGCATATAGCCATCTCCAAACCACTGAAGTTCGACTTTATCAGCCGTGGGGGGGGGGGGGGGCGCCGTCATCGAGTTACGAGGAATCTAGGAACTCATTCCTACTGGGCTATACCACCCACCAACATTGAGCTGGAAGAACAGACAGTTGAAAGGTAGAAATGACCACGCGCCTCGTACAGATTTTTCATCTTACATGAAGCCGACATGCGGCTGCCAGCAGCCTTTCCGACCAAGCACACCCTCTTCCTTCTGCCAATCCGAGATTGACGAGAAGCAGATGAACATCACCGATACCTGCCACCGTCCGATACCGGAATTGCCCCTCTTGAAAGAACAGCGTCATGAAGAATGACAAAGACTTCCTTGGCTGTTGTCGACATGACACGCCCTTCCGGCTAGCTACCCTACTAAGTTCTGCGACTTTGGCCATCAAGTCGATGAATTATAGTACTATTTTCAAGCGCCATCTCTTCCATTGACCATGTCAAACGTTGCAATAATAGACACCTTATTCCAGCACACCGAGGTGGAGAATGATGCGAGGGCCAGCTCAACTCGACCCCGACCTGTACCCCAATCGTTAGCTTGCCCATGCCAAACAGACCACGGCCCACGACGCTATTCTCGGCGCCCCGTCAAGTTTGAAAGCGGCTAGTTTTGGCTCCCAGGTATAACGGGTACAAGGGTCACGGTGGTTGCGGGGGTCATGCAGGTCGTTGAGAGGTCTCGCTGGAGTTCCTCCTTGAATTCGTGTCGACGACATCAGAGAACCGCATCAAAAGCCTTGCAAATCATTGATCAAGTTGATCTATCATCGCCGACAGATTCTCTCATGGCGTTCGGGAATTTGAGGACTCCCTGGCCTTTGGAAAGCATGGCACGACACCTTGAAGATGGTTCTTCAAGTACCCCAGACATGGGACACCTGGGTTCCACCGCCTGCGTGTTATCCCTGCCCCGGGCAACTTTCGCAACGTTTCTCCATCCCGTCGACCCCGCGGTTCGCTGTCGTATGCGCTTATTAGGGAAGTTGAGAGGATCTCTTGACTTTTCCGATCTTTCTGACTGCCCTTGCGTGACGTTTATTCTGCTCAAAATCACGGCGAGAGAGATATTTTCAGACAGGTCTTATGCTGCTAGATCCACAGCAGCGTCATCACCGCGATGTACCGGACCAAATTTCGCATGGTTTATGGTGCAGACTTCAGGGCTCACTGTTCTCAGGATCATACGATTGATGCGCACCTAGGTGACGAATCATCTGGGCTAAAGCAAGCCGAGGTTCCGATTTTCCTCAGATCATGTCGTCCATCAATTCGCTCCGTGCCCTGCTCTTTGCGTCGATGTTCTCGAACATCCATGCCAGGGCACTCAAGTGGTGCGGGATTGACAGCGCGACGGCTCGGCCCCCATCTATGCATCAAAAGCCAAGATTCGGGCGTCTTTGTCACGAGCTTGAGTTGGGTCTTTGCGATGGGATACGTCAGCGCCAGCTCCTAATCGCCTGCCACCCTCTCTAAGTCATGATATTGATCTTTGATCATCTTTACTGTATTTGCGCCTGTCAAATTCAATTCACTTTCGCCAGAAAAGCTGGTAGGTATAGAGGAGATGGTTTGCAGGCGTTTCCATGCTGCAACATGAGCAAGCAAAGCCCACTACCGATTAATGATGGAAATACCGGTATGCCTCTATTTTGGCTTCATTGGCCGAAACATCTGGGATCAAGCAATATTTCTTGATAGCGCCAATCATACAACGAGATCTTTTCGATCGACCGGCTTTTCGATGCTTCAAATGGAGGACATTCAACGCACTCTCTGGACCAAACCCGAAAGACTTGAGAGAGTGTAGATTCCCAACGGCCTTGTCGACTGTCTATGAAAGCATCCGGTTATGTGTACATCGGGAACTTTGGGTATCCGAGTTAGCCATGGCCAGTTGCAATTCAATATCTGAACTGTAAGTCAGTGAAAACATAGATAAGTGTCTTATCTTCAAGACGGCTTATAGGTTCTACGAGAATAGTGAAGAGATCATCTTAAGCTTCGGCATGACCAAAGGATCATCAGTTGTACCATCGGGATGCGTGCATCATTGTCTTCGCACATCGAAACGGCCAAGCCGACACTTGAATTCGAGGATACCGTATCAACAAGGCATGTGTGATATCCTTTTCGTACCGTGTATATTGTGAATTTCTCAAAATTACCTTGAACGTTCTTCATCCCATTCGTCTCATTCATGTCACACCAAATAGAGTGAACCACAATACCTAGCAGTCTACAAAACACCAGAGCTCCATGCCATCCTCTTTTGAAGCACTCTCCTAGCATGCAGACTTCAATGCTTCCCAAAGTCATCACCCTCTCCACCACCATCACCAATCGCCAAAGACGCCGCCCCCTCCATCGCAAACCCAAACACTCGCGCATACCACCCCTGAGACCAATAACTCATCTCGATATGCGGCGCCCCAGGAATCACACTCCCTTCCACCCTCCGACTCTTCCTAAACGCCGCAACATACTCTCTCACATCCTCCTCCCTCGACAACCACAGTCCGTCCCGTCCCGCAAGCCCAATCAACACCGGCACCGTGATCCGCCCCGCAAACTTGTCCTCCCAGTTCGCCAGCCACTTCCCGCGCAAATCCGCCATCTCGCGGTACGGCATCGGGCGGTCCAGGCGCGCCGTGTGCGTCAGCATCGCCGGGTCCGCCGTACCCGGCGGGAACATGAGCGCGTCCTTTGCTGCGTGCGGGAAGTGCACGTGTGACGGAGGGGGATCATCTGCCGGCGTGAAGTCCCCTGTGCGGCAGTTTTTGACTGCGTTGCCGAAGCCTGAGATGGTGAGGGCGGCGAGTGGGTAGGCGGGGGATGTCTCTTCGGACCAGAGCGCCGCTGCGACGCACGCGCCTGGCGCACCGAGGGAGTGGCAGTGCAGCGCGATGGAGGTGCATCCGTTCGGCACGGCGAATTTATCCCAGAGGACCGGGAGGATGTCGCGGTGGAGCGAGGTGCCCCATTCCTCGTAGAAGGAGGAGGACGAGGGAATGTCCTCGCCGACGGGGGAGGTATCGTTGTACCCCTGGCGGTTGAGGGCGATGAAGGGCACGCCAGTCGCTGCGCTGGTGTGGCGGGCGGTGTAGGTGTCGTCGACGTCGAAGTAGGCACCCGAGTAGGTGCCGCCGTGGAGGCCGACGATGAGGGGAGGGTGAGCCGGGCGGAGCGGGTTGGAGGCCGTGGGGGACGGGAGGCTGTGGAGCCCGGAGGCGGTCTTGCCGTCCGAGAGGGTGAGTTTGAAGGCTTCCATTGTGCTGCTGTGCGGCTCCGTACAGGTACGGATACGAGAAGGAGACAACTCATGCAGGGAAAGTTAAATGGACTGATGCAGGGAGCATTTAGATTTATGTTCTACCTTACTCTACACTCAACGACCTTACGTCGCATCGCCTCTGGGCTAGCTTCATCATTCACGGTGAAAACTGGTGGGGGTTAGTGCCCCTGGGCTTTCCTCGGCTGTTAATGGCGGCGACATGGTTGTCTGGTTTCGGCATTTATGATTCGATTGTAAAGAAAAAGTAGTGGGCGATGGCGCCAGTAGTCTGCCCCCTCGAGACCTCAAAGACCCCGTCCATGGTCTCCAAGGGCGTCCAAGTTTGCAACCGCAGTCTCCCGTCTATTCCGGATCGAGGCCCATTAACAAGACCATATGCTTACTTATAAGCTATCCATACCGTAGTAAAGGTATCCGCGGTTCTCCTCGGTCTAGTTCCCCCCGCCTCGGGGATTACCCATGCGTCCATTCCACAGTTTCTCAAAAGCTCCTCCCGAGCTCCCTTCCATCGACGCATCTCACGCCATCTCAACTCACCGTCTTCCTTTCGCGCTTTGTGGTTGAAGAACTCCAAAGTTCTACCGCAAGACAATGGCAGACAGCCCAGCCGCATCAGCGGCACCCAAAGACGCCTCTGATCCCTCCCCTGCGATATCAACACCAGCGCAACCGCCAGCAACATCCTCAACAACAGGTACTGCACCCGCCGCACCCGCCGCACCCACCGCGCCCCCCACTGCATCGCAACCTCACGATGCTCACAGCTCCACCACAACATCAGCACCAGCACCAGCACCAGCAGCCCCTGGTACCCCAATCCCAGCCGACGATCACCTCACCCCAGCCCCAGAACTAACCCCCGACCCGACCTCGCCAGGCCCAGACGACGGCTACGCAAGCGGAACCGAGTCCGGCTCCTCGCGGGCGTCGACGTCGCTGGCCTCCCACGTGCGCGACTACAGCTTCGAGAACCGGCGGCGGTACCACCGCTATAAGGAGGGCCAGTACCACTTCCCCAATGACGATGACGAGCAGGAGCGCGAGGACATGAAGCATACCATGGTCGTCCACCTCTGCGGCGGGCAGCTGCACAGCGCGCCGCTGAAAAATCCGCAGCGGATTATCGATGTTGGGACGGGGACGGGGATATGGGCTATTGATAGTACGTACCGCTCACTCTCGTCACATCTATTCCGTGGGTGGAGGTGATCTCGTGTAGCAGAATGATGACGGACTAATGCATATGAATAGTGGGCGATGAGTACCCCGAGGCCGAAATCATCGGCGTGGACCTGAGCCCGATCCAGCCCGAGTTCGTGCCGCCCAACGTCCGGTTCATGGTCGACGACGCCGAGGTGGAATGGGTCTACCCGGACAACCACTTTGACTTTGTCCACCTCCGCAACATGGCCCCCTCCATCAAAAAGTGGCCGGAGCTGTTCGCCGAAGCATACCGGTAAGCCCTAGCCGTCTCCAGCGGGTGGCCCGTGACGATGCCCCGGTCTGCCGGACATACCAAACACGGAATAAGCACACACTCTCTCACATGGACTAACACCCACCAGCGTCACAAAACCAGGCGGATGGATCGAACTCCAAGAAATGCGCTGGGTCTACGGCTGCGACGACAACACCATGCCCCCAACCTTTGCCCCCGTAAAAATGGTCGCCAACATCAAAGAAGCACTCGCCAAGCTCGATGTCAAGATGAACGCGGCCGAACTATACCCCGCGCACGTCGCGGCCGCGGGCTTCGTCAACCTGGCGCACGAGGTGAAGAAGGTGCCCGTGGGGCCCTGGGCGAAGGACGACGACTTGAAGAAGATTGGGGAGTACTGCCGCGCGGCGATCTATGATGGGTTGCATGCTATCACGATTGGGCCGTTTACGAGGGGTCTGGGGTGGACGCCTGAGGAGGTGGAGGTTTTTCTGATTGAGGTGAGGAGGGATTTGTTGGATCGGAGTGTGCATTCGTATGTGCATTTTCATACTCTTGCTGCGCAGAAGCCGCTTGATGGGTGATGATAGTGTGGCTATGGGTCGTGGGATGAGTGAGAGACTCCCATAGCTTCTGGAAGGGGTATTGAGGCTGTGTATGATATCCCGAGTTATGACGGGCATGGTTCTGGAACGATGAAGGGAAGACATCAGAGAGATTGGGGATAGCATAAGCCTTGTTTTGAATCTTAGTTACCTTTTGTGCGATTGTCATTAAGTACTAAGGAACGATGACGGGCGTAACACTAGGCAAATGATCCTCAACCAGAAGCCTCTACAATTTGCGTATGAAAGCTGCGAGGCCCCGGTTCTCTTAGACCTCAGCTACACTACTTGGCGAGCACTTTTGTCGCCTGTTCTACCAGTACGACATCAGCCTTGCTTGCTCCGATGATCGGAAAGCTCATGGGGTATGAATCTAGATGAGTCTCTGGAGTGGAAATGCAACACCCAAGGCTGACCACACTGCCGGACTACGTAGAGTCATCAACGACATGACCCATCTCACCAATGTCAAGGTGTCGTACACGAAGATTTGTCCAGCGCAGCCATCAGACGAACGATACGCAGGGATGGCCGTACGGACCTGCGTCTCTTCATCGCTGGTCCCATGTCAGAGAAAGCCACATCATTCGATGGGAAACGGCTGATCGTCGATCCCCACCGATTTTCCCTCTCTATTGACGCCACTATGACTAGTTTCCAAGTTCTCGGTGAGGAACACTTTACCTGACCTCACACACCCCCACCTTCACCGAGCTTTTCACTTTTGAACCCCGCACACACCGGGGACCCTTACGCCGAAGCTGAAGAAAACGCCCAAAAAAAAAGTCTGAACGTGAACCACACACACCAGCACACCATTTGCCTGCCCGATGATTGAGAACCAGTCAATCTAATCTGCTGAAGAACGAGCTAACTCAAGAAGGGTCCAGAGTTCCAAGATCTGTGCCTTGAGCTTAGGCCCGGACATCGAATTACTCGCATTGCCGGCGCCAAAAACGTGAAGAGGCTATTTTAGCTCACCCTGTCACTATCACGTTCACTCTTACAAACTCATTCGTTCACATCTTCACTCTCATCCACACAATCACACTCACACTCACTCACACGCTCATCCTCATACAAGAACTTGTTCACTCACTCACACCTCCACTCACCCCCTCCACGTGCACACCAAGCCAGCCCAGCCAGCCACGATGGATGAGCTAGTCGGCTGGGCAAAGTCCCACGGAGCCGCCCTCCACCCGTCAGTCGAGGTCTACAACGACTCCAACACCGGAAACTCCTTCCGCGTCTCCCCCGACGGCGCCGGCGTCAACCCGGGCGACACCGTCGTCACCTGTCCCCTGGTCCTGACCCTCTCCTACCTCAACGCCACCACCACACCCAACCCAGGCTTCCATCACGACTCTTCCTCCCAAGCATTCCCTTCCTCGTTCCTCGAATCCGTCCCACCGCACGTCATCAGCCGCTTCTTCCTCATCAAGGAATACCTTCAAGGCCCATCCTCCTTCTGGCACCCCTACATCAAGACCCTCCCCCAGCCAACGAACCTCGCCGCCTGGGCCCTACCGCCCCTCTGGCCCGCAGACGACATCGAGCTCCTCGAAGACACAAACGCCCACGTCGCCATCGCCGAGATCAAATCCCGCCTCAAGGCCGAACACAAACACGCCCTCGCCGCCTTCGGCGACCACCCGGCCAGGCACGACTACACCCGCCTCCTCTACAACTGGGCCTACTGCATCTTCACCAGTCGGAGCTTCCGCCCGTCCCTCATCATCCCCGCCCACAGGCAGCACACCCTCTCGCTGCCGGAGGGCTGCGCCATCGATGACTTTTCTCTGCTGATGCCCCTGTTTGACGTAGGGAACCATAGCCCGACTGCCAGGATCGCGTGGGAGACGTCCGATGACGCTGTGAGGGATGAGGAGGCTACGGTCGGCCTGCGCACGCTGGATACGTACGCCCCTGGTGCGCAAGTTTTCAATAACTACGGCACCACCAAGACCAACGCCGAACTCATGCTGGCGTACGGCTTCACCATCCCCGAATCGGAGGTCTTGCACAACGACTACGTCCACGTCCAGAAGCGCGGTGGTGGCGCCGAGGCTGCGGCGGAGAAAGGCGGTGATGGCGCCGGGGCAGCAGCATCCGGGATCAACAAGCCCAAGGATTATTTGATTTCTCTGAGGCCCGTGTCTGATCCGAGCTCTGTGGCCGCGCGATCTGGACAACTGCTTAGCGATGTCGATGGGGACGCGATTTTGCCTCCGTTTCGGCATGTGCAGGATGTCATGGTGTGGGAGCTGGTTCTCGCGCAGACGACAGCTGAGCAGCGGAGCGAGATGATTCCAGTGCCGGAGGGTAGTAATGACGACGATGGGAGCAAGGCAGATCTGGAGAGGTTGAGGATGATCTTGACTGGACGGGTCCCCGCGGCCACGCAGCCCTTGCTGTTCCAGACGATCGGCATCATACAGCACAAAGTGCTGCAGGAGCTCGAACGGCTGGACCAGTCCGAGTTCGAGATGGAGGAGGCCGAGGCGACGAGGAATCAGATTATGGCGTATCGCTATAGAAGGCAGTGCAGGAAGGTTTTGGAGAGTGTACTCGAGTCTATGGAGATGCCCGACGAGGCTGCCTCATAATACGAATCGCAGGTACTTCTGGCATAGTGCATAGACCTGGCATCACAAGCCTACGATCTCTTGAGAAGCTCGCCGTAGACAGCCCGCTCCAAATCATCATACAGCCTCGTCACAACCGGATCAGCATGAGGCTGCGACTGAACAAGAAGCACCCCAGCAACGCCCGTCTCCCGATCCAGCCACCAGTGACTGTTACACATGCCACTCCACTGCAGACTCCCCTTCTTGCGCTTCCCAGGCACGTCACGCATGTTGATACACCCGACCAGCCCGTGATTCAGCTCCATATCCAGCTCAAACTCCACCGCCAGCGAACCACCCCACTCAGCCGTGAGCTTCTCGAATTGTCTCGCCTGTCGCTCGTCAAGCTGCGGCCGGAACATCTCGTCTGCCGTTTCCTTCTTCACAAGCGTGTTATTTAGCAAAGCAGAGAGGAAGATGCTGTAGTCTTGCGCTGTAGTCCATAGACCTGCGCCGCCGCTGTCAATTGCGTTGGGACTGACGTTGCGCGGACTAGACTCCGGACTAAGAGACGATCCGTCGCTGCCGCGGATCTGGAATGCGGCGGTCCGTTCGGCGACGTGGGGCATCTTTTCCGGCCAGAAGCCCGTGTCTTTCATTCCGAGCGGGCCAAAGATGTTCTGGGCGAGGTAGGCGCTCAGGGTTGTGCCTGTGACGCGCTCCAGGGCCTGGCCTGCCCAGTCGGTAGCCGTGCCGTAGTACCACCCTTCTCCTGGGACGAAGAAGAGGGGTGTTTTGAAGCCTTCGAGCGTACCTGAGAGATTTGTCACGGTGCGGCCGATGGATTCGGACCATTTTCGGAGGTCGGGCATCAAGTCGTAGCCCAGGCCCACGGTGTGGGTTAGGAGCATTCTGGGTGGTTTACGTCAGTATGTCACCCAGAGCAGTCATGTGGCATTTTCCAATGATCCTGGTACCTGACTGTGATAGGCGTGGTGTTGTCCTCTAGGATAGGCTTCTCGTCTTCGTCGAAGCCGCGGAGGATCTGCATGTCTCCTAGCTCAGGTACAATCTTGCGCATGTCGTCGTCGAGCCGGAGCTTGCCCTGCTCGACTAGCTGCATGACGGCGGTGGAAGTGATGGCCTTGGTGAGTGATGCTACGTAGGTGAACGTGTTGAGTTCCCAAGGGCGCGCCTCGGTGGGAAAATCAAGGCGACCTGCTGCGTTGCTATATAGGGTTTCTGTGGCTGTCATCAGATGGGGAGGTCTGAGGAACACAACCGGAAGAAGTCTGACCATACCATCTTTGTTAATGACGATGAATGAGGCGCCCAGCAGCTTGTCATTCGTGTCTTGGCCAGAGGCGGTGTACTTGGCGAGGACGGCGTCTAGAGCAGCGGCCATGATGTCTGTAGTGTTGGGTTGAGAAGGAAGCAGTTGATATTCCGCTGAGCGATCCGAGCCAGGCACCTACAGTGATGGGCCAGCTGGTATTTATCGTAGTGCTCGAGATAGAAAGAAGACAAAAGCACAGAATGTGAGGGTCAACAAGAGAGGTCGCAAATGACACCCGAAGGACACGGTAGCAGGCCACGTTGTTGGGAAAGAAGACAGTTGACCGGGGGAAGTTGCGCTGGGCTCGGGCTGCCGTGTCCGGGGGCAAGTGAGACGGGCGGATTCGGTTGCCCCGCACCTGTGAACCCCGGCGTTCCGCCCGCCACACCTTAGTGCGTCTGGAAGGACAGTTTGCGTGAGCTGGCATTGAATAGTAAGCAGTAACATCAACGTTCCACTTGGCCTGCAGATTACTCATAATGACAAGGGCAGTATCGTTTTGCATGTGCATCATTAACCTATTCGGGTCGTTCACGTCGAGTCAACTACTTTGATCACACATCTCGAGGTGTTCCGCTTTGTACATGACTGAATACAACATCTGAATACTTCCACGCCCAGTGCTTAGCGTGCCAGGATATCTTAACCTATTCACAATTGCAATGTTCGAAAGGCAATTTCAATACGTTTGCATTGGAATGGGGAAAAAAAGAAATGAGTTGAGTGAGACGTCGATGAGATGAGCAAACACGCGATGAGAGCCCTGTCGCAGGCTCAGAGTGAAAGATGCGAGGGTAGTTGAAAGTAAGCATAACTTGCTAAGTTCAGATGAACAAAGCCTGGGATAATGTGCCGTTCTCAAAATTCTCTGCCACAGACAGCCGCTGCCTCAAGACTGGGACTGCTACAATACATACAGTGTTCATTTCTTGAACCCTTGCCGTATTGCCCGCCGGGGCTAGGCGCGGTGTTCCCGAGCCCCGGCCCTCACTACGGCCCCACTCGGATCCTGCCCTCTCCGGAATCAGTCATATCGCGCACGAGTCAAACTTGCAATGAGAGCGGTTTCTAATCGTATGGGCTCCCAGTAACGACACCCTGTCGGTAGGACATACGAGCTGCCTCCCAGAGCCTGAGAGGTGCGGTCGTCCATTACTATGAGACCATCCAGCATTTCTGAGGCTTTTATGTCATCATTCACCACGTATAAGTAGTTTCTCATATCTCGTTCCATTGAGTACCTTGGCGTAGATTACGACATCTCCATCAATATCTGCCGCTACCACATGTACCGGAAAGTTACGGCTCGATCACCCTGTCCAGACAGCTCCTCTGCAGTAAATTTGCTATCCTCCCCAGCCGCCATTTTCCGGTCGCGCTTCTTGTTAATGCCAGTGTAGCTGAAGATGAGAATCAGTGCTGCGATGATACCGACCGATATGAACCCGAGCTCGAGGGCGTGGCCTAGGATATATCGCGGGCCATCCTTTTGGCGGTAAAAGTTGGATGCCATGGCCTTCTCAAAGTCAGTACTTTTGCTCTCATCAATCCATACATCATATTGAGACGGGGGTGTCTTACGCCACCGAGGTTTCCCACGCCGATCTGGAGCGCCATTCCTGCGCTTCGTTTGTAACTACCGGCGAGGTTGTTCGAGAGCCAGCTGATGACTCCTGGGAAGGCGGGGTAGATGGAACAAGCAGCTATGAAGACGCCTCCGTAGACCACTTTGGGGTTCGAGCTTGATATGCACCTGCGTAGTGGGTCGGTCAGTCATGGAGCTCTCTGAGAAGAACACGATAGGCTACTAACATTGAGAATCCAACAATCATCATGCACAAGAACCCGACGATGAAGGGGCTTCTCTTGCCAACCCTGTCTGATATATACGCCACAATAACGGCGAGAATTGCAGCCGTGATATAAATCGGCACAGTCATCAGCTGCGCCGTGCTGGACGTGTAGTTTAGGTTTCGGATGATGGTCGGGAGGAATAGGCTGATTCCGTAGAGCGGGCATACAATCTAGTACCCAATGTCAGCATCCATACATCGGTGATAGTGGTCAAAAAAAGCCTTACACCCCAGTACACAAAGATGTTGATCCAAATCTGCCAATCGGTAAACGCGTCCACGACGTATTTCCACTTAAACTCCTCCGCTTCGGCAACTTGCACGCGGTTTTCTTGCTTGCCCTGCACCTGGCCCTGGTATTTCAGTCGGAAGACAATAAACGCTCGCTCCTCCTCAGTCAAGAACTTGGCCGTCTCAGGGAAGTCGTGGAGTGCAAAGAACGCCATGACGGCAACGAGGACGGTCACGATACCCTCAAGGATGAAGATCCAGCGCCATCCCTCCAGCCCACCGATGCCGTCCATCTTGGAAATCGCGAACGCGAGGAGACCGCTAAAGGCACCAGCGATGGAAGCCGCCGAGAAGAACATGGCTTGGCGAAGCTGGATTTCGTGGCGGCAGTACCACATCGTCAAGTAGTACTAATCATCTATCAGCTAACACTGTCACTCGCGCGCCGACCGAAATGATAATTGATAGTAACATGTAGCATAGAGAATACTTACTGCGACACCGGGAAACAGTCCGGCCTCCGTCACTCCGAGAAAGATGCGAGCTATCAATAGGCCGTGGTAGTTCTTCACGATGCCCATCAAGGTCATGACGAGGCCCCACGCGACCATGATGGTCGGCAGCCACACGCTCGGGCGGAGCTTCTTCAGCAACAGGTTGCTCGGGACCTCGAACGCGGCGTAGGTGAAGAAGAAGACGGTGAGGCACCAGTTGTATTGATCGGCCGTCATTCCCAAATCTTCTTGGAGTCCTTCGATCTTGGCGTTTCCGATGTTTCCACCTGGCCGGGCTGTCAGTCATAAGTCTCAAAAGGAAAGGAATGATGGAAACTTGCGATCCAGGAATGAGAGTAGGTAGAGTAAAGCCAGCATCGGGATGAGTCGAATGTCCATCTGGAAGTTCAACAGTCAGTCTCCATGCATTGACGATGGTAATGGGCATGAAACCCTCACCTTTCGCAGGATCTTCTTTTCATCCAGATGCGCAAAGGAAGCTAGCGTTGTGCCTTGCGCCGTAGCTATTGCATCGATCCGCTCAATCTCCCCCTTCTTCGTGACAGGCTCATGCTCTCCATTTTCGAGCTCTGAGATTTCAAGTTTCTCGTGGCGCGAAGCGTACGAGGAGTCCATCGTGGCAATGCTGGATCGCCTTCTGTGTTGGCCTTGAGCTAGGTGTCGGAGGGTGCCAACATTCACTAGAGCTTCAGGCTCCGCAAGTCGATGAAGGTTGAAAGTTGGTCGAGTGCAATCACGATCACAATCACATGGAACGAGTGCGATCAACCTCCATTTTCGCGCCCTATGACCTGAATATAAACCTTCGGGTATCTCTCCGTGGTTCGGACGCAGCCCACACAACCCAAACAGGTTGCCAAAGGTTCCCGTCGTCAGCGGCTGGGGTACGTGTGAGTGTAAGCCCCATCGGCGAAGAAGCTCGGCAGATTGAAACATCCAATGGAGAGGAGGGGGTGCGGCTACTCTCCGTTCCGGAAAACGTCCGCGAGGTCAAATATCCATGCCCGAGGGCGGGAGTCTACCTACCCCGCGTTGCTTATTTCGACTAAGGTGAGCGGAACGTTGGCCGCACTGACAACGGACCCACGTGGTGATGTGAGGGAAGTTCTGGGATTGGGTAGCATTTGCCTTGATTGCAGTAGATCAATGTGTTGAGGGATCGGCGGAGCGGAGAAAAGACGGATTGTTTGCTTGGTTCGTCTTGGTTTGTCTTGGTTGGGATCGTGATGTCACTTGGAGAATGCGGGGGAGGAGGACGATGCTCGGCCCGCGGCCTGAAGCTCTCCTCACTTAGCTGCGTGCGGCGACGGCACTGCATTCCGTCGACTTGCATTGGGGTAGCTCAACGGGCTCAAGATCTGGGCTCCGAGAGAGGATGGGAGAAGAGCTGGTGAGACTAAGGTAGGTAGGTCGAAGTCGGGCTATCAAGCTAGCGAGTTGCAACTAGTAGCCGAGGTGAACAAATTCTCAACTTGATGTACAGAGTTCAGAAGTCTAAAGGAGTATAATCAAAGCGCCAATAATACCTATCCCATGCCTTGCGCCAGCATAATCTCACAATCAGATTGGGAACAAAGCAATCCCAAAGTCTTTAAACGCCTGTATCCAATCAAACGTATCAACGCCCGCTTGCTCTAGTTCATCCCGTCTTTCCCATAAACGCTGAACCACCTTCCACTGCGTCCGGCTGTTGGCGACACGGTAGCACTTGATCCTCTCCCACCAGTGCTCCCACGGTCCGCGATCGCTGGCGTCGCACGAAGCTACAAAGGCAGGCCACGTTATGGGCGCCATGAAGTTGGTCTTTGTGGACTTCGACCGCGTTTTGATGTCCTCGACAGCGTGCATGTGTTCGGCGATTTCGGCGAGGAGCTGCTGGTGGTTTTCGCTGTGACATTTTTGGATGCGTCGGTGGTAGTAAATGACTGCAGCCAAATGCCACGCATTCGCGTGGTGTTGAAAGATTTCCAGGGTTTCGGCATCCTGGTTCATCGCTTGGCGGACGTCTTCGAGGCCTAGAGACCAGTTGCAGAGTCGGTCGCCAAGGCTTTCGCAGGCCTCGAGCAGTCCCTCTGGGATGGGCTCTTCGGTGTCTTCATACCAGAGGAGATACTCCGCCAGTCGGCAGGTCTCCTCGATATCCACAGCGATGGCGGGTGTGATCCCGTACATATACCCGAAGCAGCTGTCGGGCTCTGCCTGCGAGGCGATTGGTTCGTCTATATCCTCTGCACCCTCTGATGGCCAAGGCCCTGGCGTGAAGGAGAATGAGACTGTGCGAGTGAGGAGGTAGAGAAAGTCGCTAATTTCATTCAGTTGCCGCGTGGCTCTGCTGATGACTTTCCATCGCCTTCGCGTTTTCCGCAGCTGTTTTGTGCCTTGAAGGTGGACCACAAAGTCGGCATCACTGCCTGTCGTGAACTGTGTGATAAAGCTCAGCATACTTCACACATCACATTTGGGGAATGGGATAAGGAACTCACGTTGCTAATGGTCACCATTGATAACATGGCCACCATGAGAAGCTTGTATTCCGATGTTGCCATGGCGGGGTTGATGGCGGACTGTAAGCAATGCAGCGCTACTTGGCGATGCTGCGACCCGAGGGCAAGGTATTTCGCCTGCTCGGGGCCACAATTGCCGAGATGGAAAGCAGATGATGCTATAAGGGAGTGAAAAATGACTGAAGAAACGGTAGGTGTGGCCATTTTTGCTTTCGGCAGCCATTCCGATATTGCCTGGAGAGCTGCCGGGACGTAGAGCTTTCGATAAGGATTCTGGGGATGTGGAATGGGCTGGAGTAGGCTCGCGATGTTCTCCACGTAGTGATGCATAAGTCTATCGATGACTGCGTCGCCTGATATGCTGGTAGATATTCGTCTCGGTAGTCTCATGGATGAAATGTTATTTTGCGGCTGCATCGGCAACAACTCGACTGAGTCTTCTAATAGGTCTGCAATGTCGCCCAGCGAAGAGTTGAACTCTTCCTGGAGCTGGAATTCTGGTGTGGCATGGTCATCCTCCGAGGTTCTGATGAGCTCCACATCGAGCCCAATCTGATTTGGAGATCCGTCCTCTCGTGCTGTCGAGAATGAAGGACTTGAGCTTGCGCAGTCAGTGTAGATAGGTGAGGTCGTTGCGTCCTTCTGGGACCGTGTTGATTCTGAGCTGTGATGAGCATTGGTGACCAATGAGCAGTCCGAGGCTGCAATATCGGGACTTCCTAAGTCGTGACTCTGGCCAGATTCGTGACTACCGTCATGGGCTTGAAAAAGAGAGAAAGGACCTTCTTGTATGATGCCCTTTGAGTTTGGTGCTTCTTCAAGGGATGCCAAGAAGGAGTCAATGTCTCTCATCTGATATTCTGGCCCTGTATCACGGCCTGTAAAGGGCCCCAAATGTGCATCAGCCACTAATACCAGGACATGGGGGCAGAAAGGGTAAGTAATGGGATGAGAATCCTACCAATCCGTATTCTCCCTCTGCCATTACTGCTACTGCCAGGCTTCTCCTGCTCAAGAAATGGGTTCGAAACGTTGATCCACTGAAGCTTAATGCCGTAGCCTTCGCAAGGGATCTTCATCTTCTCGCAGTTCCCACAACCAGAAGACCTCTCATCACACTTCACCTTGCGCCTCTTGCAGGTCCAGCACCTGTTGTCGCCCAATGAATCGCGCACAAGTCAGTCCACACCCCTGTCAAAGTGGTCCGAGACATTCTCCAAAACGTACCCGGTAAAGGTCATCGACCGCTGTCCCGATTTAGGCGGCGGCATCGTGGGGTCATGCTCGGGAGCGGATCGCCGGTGGCTGGCTCGGACGGGCTCCTCATCAAGGCGCCTGCGGTGGAAATTCCGGGGTAATGCCCACCCGTGAATGCAAGGTCAGCACTCGGAGACTTTGATTGAATGTGAGGAGAAGTTGGGCATGGCGCAGATGGCATACCGGGAATTTGCGGCAAGACACCACACCTTTCTCGGACCGTGTCGAGATAAGCAGGGCCTCTTGATGGATACGGTGTTATCACGGAAAGCTTACCCCGCTAAGCACTGTTTAGGTACGTGTTCAAGGTGAAGGTTTGCGCGAATTTGTGTTCCGAACACAGTGCGGTCCTTAAACCTTGTTGCAAGCTAGGTGACTAATGATCGCGATCACCTCATCCGGATTAGACTACGACGAGGCAAGGTGTCGCCTGATTCCGAGAAGATAATAAATACCGCGCAAAGGAGCGCCGTGAAGATTAAAGAATCTATGATAAGAAATCTTATTCTTATGACATATCATACACAATTTTCTCTTCCAATACCGGACTTCACAGATATTTTATTGCTGAAGAGCTTCACTCTCTAGTCCTTTAGAACTAAAATACGCGTAGCTATTGCCTACTCAGCCTCTGTTGGATACGACTCAGGAGTATCGTTAACTTGAACACCCCCTCTTTTAGCATACCGACTATCAGCAAACGGCAATGGCCATCCGCCCTCCTCTTCTGAGGTAGCAAGCCAAAGTCTCTGTAACCAGCGTTTCTTCGTGACATCGTTATCATCCTTGTACGCAGATCGCGCATGAAGGTTATGAGTGTTGGCGACAAATTGGATATCGCCCTGCTGCAGCGTCATTTCCAACGATAGTCGGCGGCACATCTCCTCCATCACCTGGATCGCCTCACGCTGGGCATCTGTGTACTGTGGAAGAAGCCCAGCATCCCAGAAGCGTTGTAGCGCTCCGACATAGTAAGAGTCCCACTTCATGCTGAGCTTCTCCTTGTAATAGTAATAGCCCGGAGTACGCATCCACCCCTTTTCTCCCTCGCTCGTCTCCCCCTTTCTATCATAGAACCAGTGTGGCAGGCATAATTGGCGTAGCACATCTGGTCTTTCTCGTCTGAGAGTGTTGTAGATGCTGTGGCTGGAGACCACCTGTGACTCTCCGCCTTCCATCGCTTGGTGAAGGCAAAGCAGACCCACGATGTCGCTTTCATCCGTGTGATACGTCTGAGCTTTCTGCGTACGGTAGATTCTGCCTTCCCCGTTGACTTCTTTGCCTTCAGCAAGGTCTTTGATGTGTCCGAGCATGTGTCCCTGACGATTTTGGCTCAATCGGCGGCCGATGTAGGAACCGATGCCTAGATAAGTCAACATACCCACTTCCTGGCACCCCCCTTGTTTCTGGCACCACAAAAACGATGGGATCACAACCCAACCTCCTCATTACTATTAACTATTGATCCTCAACCACACCCACTACAATACAGCTGCCAGCCTCACTAGGGCATTCAGAGTCGCTGGATTCAGCCGTGATAACCTCCTTTTCACCCGCTTCGATTTGAGCCCGATGGATATCCCTGATGTTCGCGAACTTCGTATTGGGATCG